>NC_134399.1:33198319-33498319 GCF_050003625.1 Haematobia irritans | reverse complement strand
GAGTGTAATAACGCTCTCGATTTTAATAATGCTCATGTTTTCAGACACGTCGCTAAGGTAAATTACTCAAAAAATTGTTCGTGAGTCACGACATTTTTCGTGAGTCACGATATTTTTCGTGAGTCACGGTATTTTCGTGAGTCACGACATTTTCGTACGTGAGTGTGCGTGAGTACACATTTTCTTTTCGTGAGTGTGCGTGAGCGTGAGTCCTACCAAACCATATCGTGCGTGAGTGTGCGTGAGTAAGATTTTTCCATCGTGAGTGTGCGTGAGCGTGAGTAAAATACTACTCACGTGCACACCTCTAGTCCCAATCTATATACATCATACTTCACCTAGTCATACGCCACCAAGTTCATTGAGTTAGTAAGGAAATCCAAATTATCGATCCAACCCATTGTGCACAAGCCCTCAACTTGCTGTTAATTTGTCCTTTAAGTCTTAAATTAACAACAGATTGCTTACGAATTTTGTTTTTAAGCCATGATACAGAATTTTTTTTTTGTGGCCTTTTGTATTCCGTAACATAAGCGATAAATTAAAAATTTGACAATTGCGCCGCATTAGCAGTATCGGAATAGAACAGTGGTAGCCTAACCACCATCCATCCAGCCATCCATCCATACACCTTATCATTCTCGCAGTTAATCTCTTCATTGAAATTTGAATAAAGTGATTTTATTTAATTGAATTAAATTTATGGAGTACCATACTATATTTGGTAGACTAGAGATAGTCAAAATATCAATTGATACAAAGATTTATAAGAAGTTATTCACTTCAACAAAATGAACAATTTAATTAAATTTATATTTTAATATATTCATCCTTCACTGAAAGAAATAATAGATTATTAGTAACATTTTTTTCTGAGAAAATATGCCACTTTTTTTTAAACAAATGCCAAATGACAATTTGTTGGATACTCTTGTTGAAGTTTTCTAGAGGTGAAGATAGTGGTCACAAATGGAAAATAAATTCGTATGGTTTCTTTCTGAGAAGTGAGCCACCTATTAGGCCACATTTTTAAATAAATATGATCATGTCGCTGTAAATTTCTGCTCAAGATAATCGGACGATTTCTTTAGGGAAATTTAGTACCAACTTTTTGTGTTACTTTTTTATAAATAAATGCAAATTTTTTGGTAACGAATGACAGATTTGGAAATTTTAGAGGTGACGATAAGAATCACAAACGAAAACTAATCCAATCAAATTATTTTTTTATAAAAAGTATGCCACCTATTGTGCAAATTTTTTTTCAATACCTATGACGATGTTGTTGACGAATGAAAATTGTGGCCACCCTTATCTAAATGCTTTTTGTCACAAACGAAAAACTAGGTGCTGCAAATTGTAAAAATGATGCTCCGGTAAAGCAATCGATAGACCAAGAATTTGATGCTATTCAAAATTTTTCTTTATCAGAAAATGTGGCACTTCTTTATAAACAAATGCCCTTTTTACTACAAATTGCAAATTCCTGTAATTCTTCTTGGAAATTCTTAGAAATGAAGATACCCAGCAAAAAATACTTCATCAGTAAGAGTTTAGTTGCGCTTACAATAAAGTAGTGCTTTCACACTGCATGAATCTGTGCAATAACGTAAACGAAAATCAAACTGGCTTATGAGTAGTGCTGTTTTCGTTCACGCCAACAATGCTATACTCAAGATTATATATCACTTCTGAGCAATATTTCTATTAAAATGAGCAATTATATCAGCGCTATGTAGAAACTGCTCTAAATCGGGACATCGCCCACAATTTGATTTGAGGTTCGCCCAGTGGAAAATCCTCAAGACTACAGAAGCCCACGACGAGTTTCGTGCTGCTCGTAGGGCTGTGAATAGGGAGATCTCTCGGGAGAAACGTAGGAGCTTCGAAAGAATGTTTGGGAATGCTCTAGGTTCGGGAAAGACATGGAAGACTCTAAAGGATGTTGGTATTGGCAAGTTTGGTGGAACTGTTGATCCATCTATCGATCTTGATTCCCTGAACGAAACGTTTTCCACCTTCCCAATTTCTTCTGCGGATCAATCATATTATGATACACCGAATACTCCGATCGAATCATCTTTCAATTTTGAATGTGTAAGTCGTTTTGATGTCATCAGAAGCTTCCTGTCTGTGAAGTCCAATGCAGTCGGCGCAGACAACATTGATCCGAGATTTATTAGGATTCTTCTGCCTGGACTGATACCTTACTTGACATACGTATTTAATCAATTTATTACTAGGAGTATCTTTCCTGATCGCTGGAAAATCGCCAGGATAATACCCATACCGAAGAAGAACTCCGAGTATAGACCAATTGCTATTCTGCCATTTTTATCGAAAGTGTTCGAACGCCTACTGCATAGACAAATCACATCACACGTTAGCCGCAATGATCTTCTATCAGATCGACAATCTGGTTTCAGAGCTCATCATAGCTGTACTTCAGCGTTGACGGATGTGGCTGAGGACATAAGAGAGAGTATAGACAATGGTGATATCGCACTACTTGCCCTGCTGGATCACTCGAAAGCTTTCGACACGGTTAATCATCACGTCCTGCAACAGAAACTGTCAGTATTTATGCACTTCTCGGTGTTCTCTTCAAGCCTAATAGCATCATATCTCAGTGGCTGATCGCAATATGTTCAGGTTGGTCGGAATAGATCTGTGGCGTTGCCAGTTTTACAAGGTGTTCCACAAGGTTCTAACTTAGGACCATTACTATTTTCTGTCTATGCGAATGACTTACCGGATGTCTTAACTCATTCCAAATCTCGGATGTATGCGGATGATCTTCAAATCTACCTAAGCAGTAGCCCAGAGGAGTTTGATAGATGTGTAGAGAGATTTAATGAGGATTTGCGAGGGGTAAACTTATGGGCGCAGAGAAACGGCTTGTCCCTCAATGCGACGAAATCCAAGTGTCTGGTAATCCAAAAGCGTGTTAATCGCCTGTCATTAACTCCCCTCGTTCATATAAATGATGAACCTATTGAGATTGTCAGAAAGTATAGGAATCTTGGCATCATGTTTAATGATTCTTTAACGTGGTCAGACCATATAACCATGATCTGTGGCAGGACATTTGCCACTCTTAGAACTCTTTGGAAGACACAGAGATATCTACCACTGAGAATCAAACTGCTCTTGGCGAAGACCTACTTAATTCCGGTATTGACGTATGGGTGCGAAATCTTTTCTAGTTGCGATGCTAGGAGCAAACGGAAATTGAATGTCTCCTTTAATGCAATTATAAGATACGTTTTCGGCCTCAACAGGTATGCCCATCTGACTCCGTTTTCAACCAGAATATTGGGGGTCCATTTTGAGAACTACCTGAAAATTCGTGTCTTAGTATTTCTACATAGGATTATTATGGACAAGGAACCTGATCATCTATTTAATAGATTACGCTTTAGTGCATCAGGTAGAACTGGTAATTTAATCCAACTACGCCACAGACATGTTGTATCGGAGTGGCAATTCTTCATCCATGCGATTCGTCTCTGGAACATGTTACCACTAAATATAAAGACAATTACAAGCAGAGCACAATTCAAAAGCAAACTTTTTATATATTTTCTTTAATATTGACATGTTTCACAATAATAAGAAGTAAACTACACTATCCATTCACTTCTTTTCATTGTACTTATCATAATTATATTTTGTATTTTAAATGTATTTTAATTGGCAATAAGATTCATATAATCTCTAGAAACGTTTATTAATTGACCCTGTTTAAGTTAACTTTCAATTTTGATATTTTATTTATATATTTATTTATTTATTTATGCTTTTATTTTCGTAGCAAACAATCATTTCTTTTTACCTCATGTGTCACTCATTTATCTATCTAAACGATAATTTTAAATCTCGTTTTAGTTAAATTAATTTTATTAAATTTTGTTATGATATAAATCTGTTCGCATACAATCAAATGCCTGTACTGTAAATTATAGGACCTTGAGTCTTGTCGTGCAGGAACCAAACTCAATAAATACAAATACAAAAAATACAAAATCAGCGCAGATTTGGTTGTTTTGTAAGCAGTTGGGGTACTGCCTCTCTCCCTAACAATCCTGCTGAAATAGTGCTCCATTTTTTGCTGGGTAGTGATTATGAACGGAAAACACATTCGTATGGCACTTTTATGACAAATTTTGCGACTTTTTGTATCACTATTATCTTTAAATAAATTTATGGATTTTATTACGACTAAAAATCTTTATGATTCTCAGCGCAAATGCTAGTTCTCACAAATAAAAAAAACATGCTGCTATATGATGTACAAAGTCTACTCCTCTGAAACAAATTGTGAACTAAGAAATTGACACATTTCAGATTTTTTTTCTTAATCAATTCTACCATGAATGAATTCATTCTTCATAAAAATTTTGACAAAATTTTCTATAGAAATAAAATTTTGACAAAAAATTCTATAGCAATAAAATGTTGACACAAATTTCCATAGAAATACAATTTTGACAAAATTTTCTATAGAAATAAAATTTTGACAAAAATTTTTATAGAAATAAAATTTTGACAACATGTTTCATAGACAAAAAAAATTGACAAAATTTGCCATAGAAATACAATATTGATAAAATTTTCTAGGGAAACAAAATTTTAACACAATTTTCTATAGAATTTAAATTTTGACAAAATTTTCTATAGAAATAAAATTTTGACAAATTTTTTTATACGAATAAAATTTTTGCAAAATTTTCCATAGAAATCAAATATTGACTAAGTTTTTCATACAAATAAAATTTCTGCAAAATTTTCTATAGAAATCAAATTTTGACAAAATTTTCTATAGAAATAAAATATTGACAAAATTTCCTAAATTAATAAATTAAGAAATAAAATTTTTTCTATAGAAATAAAATTTTGACACAATTTTCTACAGAAATAAAATTTTGACAAATTTTTCTACAGAAATAAAATTTTAATAAAAATTTTCTATAGAAATAAAATTATTTTTTTAATTCTATAGAAATAATTTTTGCAAAATTTTCCATAGAAATCAAATATTGACTAAGTTTTTCATACAAATAAAATTTCTGCAAAATTTTCTATAGAAATCAAATTTTGACAAAATTTTCTATAGAAATAAAATATTGACAAAATTTCCTAAATTAAGAAATAAATTTTTTTTTATAGAAATAAAATTTTGACACAATTTTCTACAGAAATAAAATTTTGACAAATTTTTCTACAGAAATAAATTTTTAATAAAAATTTTCTATAGAAATAAAATTAATTTTTTAATTTCTATAGAAATAAAATTTTGACCTAAATTTTGAGAAAATTTTCTATAGAAATAAAATTTTGAGAAAATTTTCTATAGAAATAACATTTTCAGAAAATTTGCTATAGAAATAAAATTTTGACAAAAATTTCTACAGAAATAACATTTTAACAAAATTTTCTATAGAAATAAAATGTTGGCAAATTTTTCTATAGATAGAGAGAAATACAATTTTGAAAACTTTTTCTATAGAAATAAAATTTGGACAAAATTTCACTAAATTAATAAATTAAAAAATAAAATTTTTTCTATAGAAATAAAATGTTGACACAATTTTCTACACAAATAAAATTTTTCTATAGAAATAAAATGTTGACAAAATTTTCTATAGATAGAGAGAAATACAATTTTGAAAAATTTTTCTATAGAAATAAAATATTGACAAAATTTCCCAAATTAATAAATTAAGAAATAAAATTTTTTCTATAGAAATAAAATTTTGACACAATTTTCTACAGAAATAAAATTTTGACAAATTTTTCTACAGAAATAAATTTTTAACAAAATTTTCTATAGAAATAAAATTATTTTTTTAATTTCTATAGAAATACAATTTTGACATAAAGTTTGAGATTTTTTTTTGAAATAAAATTTTGAGAAAATTTTCTATAGAAATAACATTTTGAGAAAATTTTCCATTGAAATAAAATGTTGACACAAATTTCTACAGAAATAAAATTTTGACAAAATTTTCTATAGAAATAAAATGTTGGCAAATTTTTCTATAGATAGAGAGAAATACAATTTTGAAAACTTTTCCTATAGAAATAAAATTTTGACAAAATTTTCTAAATTAATAAATTAAGAAATAAAATTTTTTCTATAGAAATAAAATTTTGACACAATTTTCTACAGAAATAAAATTTTGAAAAATTTTTCTATAGAAATAAAATGTTGACAAATTTTTCTATAGATAGAGAGAAATACAATTTTGAAAATTTTTTCTATAGAAATAAAATATTGACAAAATTTCCCAAATTAAGAAATTAAGAAATAAAATTTTGACACAATTTTCTACAGAAATAAAATTTTGACAAATTTTTCTATAGAAATAAAATGTTGACAAATTTTTCTATAGAAATAAAATTAATGCTTTAATTTCCATCGACCTAAATTTTGAGAAAATTTTCTATAGAAATAAAATTTTGAGAAAATTTTCTATAGAAATAACATTTTAAGAAAATTTTCTATAGAAATAAAATGTTGGCAAAATTTTCTACAAAAATTTTCTATAAAAATAAAATTATGACAAAATTTTCTATAGAAATAAAATATTGACAAAATTTCCCAAATTAATAAATTAAGAAATAAATTTTTTTCTATAGAAATAAAATGTTGACACAATTTTCTACAGAAATAAAATTTTGACAAATTTTTCTACAGAATTAAAATTTTAACAAAATTTTCTATAGAAATAAAATTAATTTTTTAATTTCTATAGAAATAAAATTTTGACCTAAATTTTGAGAAAATTTTCTATAGAAATAAAATTTTGAGAAAATTTTCTATAGAAATAACATTTGCAGAAAATTTTCTATAGAAATAAAATTTTGACAAAAATTTCTACAGAAATAAAATTTTAACAAAATTTTCTATAGAAATAAAATGTTGGCAAATTTTTCTATAGATAGAGAGAAATACAATTTTGAAAACTTTTCCTATAGAAATAAAATTTTGACAAAATTTTCTAAATTAATAAATTAAGAAATAAAATTTTTTCTATAGAAATAAAATTTTGACACAATTTTCTACAGAAATAAAATTTTGACAAATTTTTCTACAGAAATAAAATTTTGACAAAATTTTCTATAGAAATAAAATTAATTTTTTAATTTCTATCGAAATAAAATTTTGACCTAAATTTTAAGAAAATTTTCTATAGAAATAAAATTTTGAGAAAATTTTCTATAGAAATAAAATTTTGAGAAAATTTTCTATAGAAATAAAATTTTGACAAAAATTTCTACAGAAATAAAATTTTAACAAAATTTTCTATAGAAATAAAATGTTGGCAAAATTTTCTATAAAAATAAAATTATGATAAAATTTTCTATAGAAATAAAATTTTGACAAAATTTTCTATAAAAATAAAATTTTAACCAAATTATCTATAAATTTTAACAAAATTTTCAAAGAAATATAAACTTGACAAAATTTTTATAGAAATAAAATTTTGACAAAGTTTTTTTTATAGAAATAAAATTATTTTTTTAATTTCTATAGAAATAAAATTTTGACATAAATTTTGAGAAAATTTTCTATAGAAATAAAATTTTGAGAAAATTTTCTATAGAAATAACATTTTGAGAAGATTTTCTATAGAAATAAAATTTTGACACAAATTTCAACAGAAATAAAATGTTGACAAAATTTTCTATAGAAATAGAATGTTGACAAAATTTTCTACAGATAGAGAGAAAAATTTTTCTATCGAAATAAAACGTTGACAAAATTCTCTACAGAAATAAAATTTTGACAAAATTCTCTATAGAAATAAAATTTTGACAAAATGTTCTATAGAAATAAAATTTTTTTACAGAAATAAAATTTTTGATAAAATTTTTTACAGAAATAAAATTTTAGATAATATTTTCTACAGAAATAAAATTTTTATACAATTTTCTATAGA
Source organism: Haematobia irritans (assembly GCF_050003625.1). NCBI lineage: Eukaryota > Metazoa > Arthropoda > Insecta > Diptera > Muscidae > Haematobia > Haematobia irritans. Next base: position 33,490,373 of record NC_134399.1, on the reverse strand, counting down.
AATAAAATTTTGATAAAATTTTCTATAGAAATAAAATTTTGGCAAAAAATTTCTAGAGAAATAAAATTTTGTCAAATTTTTCTATAGAAATATAATTTTGGCAAAATTTTCTATAAATATAAAATTTTGCAAAATAAGTTTTAATACCCTCCACCATAGGATGGAGGTATATTAACTTTGTCATTCCATTTGTAACACATCGAAGACTCCTTCAAGTGTATATATTCTGAGTTGTGGTGAAATTTTGAGTCAATGTAGCGATGTTCGTCCTTCCGTCCGTCCGTACATCAGTCTGTTGGAAACAGGCTAACTTCCGAACGAAACAAGCTATCGACTTGAAACTTGGCACAAGTAGTTGTTATTGATGTAGGTTAGGTTAGGTTAACGTGGCAGCCCGATTAAGTTTCAGGCTCACTTAGACTATCCAGTCCATTGTGATACCACATTAACTAAAAATACCTACTTCATATGGGCACTTTTAGTTTTAACCGCTGAACCTTCTCGATTATTTTCTTTTGTTGAACCAACCAGATTGTTGCAAAAACATTAGCAGACTGCTTAAATTAACGTTTTCCAGGTCCGCCAGTAATCTAAAGCTATATGCCCCCAAAATTTGCTCACGCCTTACACAAAATGCAGGACACTCACACAGGAGGTTTTTAATTGATTCATTTTCCTCCTCATCATGACAACTCATACAATAGTCATTATACTTCTCGCCAATAGTTTTTGCAAAATCGCCTATCAGGCAGCGACCCGTTATAGCAGATATTATAAGAGATATTTGACGTCTTGAGAACACTAGCATATCTAGTGTGCGGTTTAAGTTTAAATGGGGTCATACACAGAGAATACAGATTGGTTGGGACAATCGAATTTATTGCCAACCTCCTTATGGTAGTTGCAGCTACTATCAGTTAGCAGTTGTGTCTCCCAAATAATTCGGTCCTGCCAATCGAATAATGGTAATGAGGACTTAAATGACATAAAGAATCGATTTTGTAAACCAATAAATTCTACTGTCACCTTCATCATTCGGTTGAGTTGATCAACCCTCGGAGTACATATAACCGAATTATAAAAAATGGCCCTGCTACCTAAATAACGCTATCAACATCCATTTTTTACTAAAATAATTTAATTTTTATATTAAGTATTTTATTATTATTTCATTTTGTTATATATGACACAGATATAAAACTTATAATTATAGAATATATGTATATAAAAGAAAAATATCGATATGATATTAGTAGTCCCATATAAAAAATTTATTCCATTAAAAGATCTCACTGAAGTTTGTTGAGATTTACGTATAGCTTTCGACGGATTTACACCCATATGAGCACAGATGCACGAGATTCAACGAGATTTTAGTTCAATTGACTTGATATTTTGCCCAGAGTAGATTTCACATTCTTCAAATCTAAATCGGTTCAAATTTAGATAAATTCTCCATATATAAGTTCTGCAATTGCATAATTAATCCTTTGACATCTATAAATATAGCCAAATATTGTTCAAAAACTTACAATTCACAAATTTCTTGGCGAGATCTAACGAATGGTGAAGGGTATAATATAGTCGGGCCTTACTTATTTCTTATCTCAACTTGTCAGCGACTTTTACTCTTACAAACTTTGGGATCAAACGGGATCCAAGCTGAACCATAACCTCCAAGTTTAATTGCTAGAAATTCGGTACATGGAGTTATTTTGAATTCTCTAAAAAATGTTTCGAATACAAACCATTGTCCACTGGAAACATCCTTTTCATATATCATTCATAATATCCGACCCCATCCATGGTGAAGAGCTGATAAGAATCGACATTTGTGCTCCATTTTGTTGCTTCGATGTAAAAGTTCGAAATAAAATACATTTTTATACCCTCCACCATAGGATGGGGGTATATTAACTTTGTCATTCCGTTTGTAACACATCGAAATATTGCTCTAAGACCCCATAAAGTATATATATTCTGGGTCGTGGTGAAATTCTGAGTCGATCTAAGCATGTCCGTCCGTCCGTCCGTCTGTCCGTCCGTCTGTCCGGCTGTCCGTCCGTCTGTGGAAATCACGCTAACTTCCGAACGAAACAAGCTATCGACTTGAAACTTGGCACAAGTAGTTGTTATTGATGTAGGTCGGATGGTATTGAAAATGGGCCATATCGGACCACGTTTACGTATAGCCCCCATATAAACCGACCCCCAAATTTGGCTTGGGGAGCCTCCCGGAGCAGCAAAATTCATCCGATCCGGTTGAAATTTGGTACGTGGTCTAAGTGTACGGTCTCTAACAACCATGCAAAAATTGGTCCATATCGGTCCATAAATATATATAGCTCCCATATAAACCGATCCCCAGATTTGACCTCCGGAGCCTCTTGGAGGGGCAAAATTCATCCGATCCGGTTGAAATTTGGTACCTGATGTTAGTTTACGGCCTCTAATAACCATGCAAAAATTGGTCCATATCGGTCCATAATTATATATAGCCCCCATATAAACCGATCCCCAGATTTGACCTCCGGAGCCTCTTGGAAGAGTTGAAATTTGGTACATGGTGTTAGTATATGGTCTCTAACAACCATGCAAAAATTTGTCCATATCGGTCCTTAATTATATATAGTTCCCATATAAACGGTCCCCAGATTTGACGTCCGGAACCTCTTGGAGGAGCAAAAGCCATCCGATACGGTTGAAATTTGGTACATTTTGTCAATATATGGCCTCTAACAGCCATGTAAAAATTGGTCCATATCGGTATTTAGTTATATATAGCCGATGACTTATTACACAAAAATTGGTCCATATCGCCAAAAATAATCTACCAAAACTTTATTTCCATAGAAAATTTTGTCAAATTTTATTACTATAGAAAGTTTTGTCAAAATTTCATTTCTATAGAAAGTTTTGTCAAAAGTTTATTTCTATTCAAATGTTTGTCAAAATTTTATTTCCATAGAAAATTTTGTCAAAATTTTATTTCTATAGAAAATTTTGTAATCTACCAAAACTTTATTTCCATAGAAAATTTTGTCAAATTTTATTACTATAGAAAGTTTTGTCAAAAGTTTATTTCTATAGAAATGTTTGTCAAAATTTTATTTCTATAGAAAATTTTGTAAAAAATTTATTTCTGTAGAAAATTTTGTCAACATTTTATTTCTATACAAAATTTTGTCAAAATTTTATTTCTAAACAAAATTTTGTCAACATTTTATTTCTATAGAAATTTTTGTCAAAATTGTATTGCTATAGAAAATTTTGTCAACATTTTTCTTCCATAGAAAATTTTGTCAACATTTTATTTCTATAGAAAATTTTGTCAAGTTTTTATTTCTATAGAAAATTTTGTCAAATTTTTATTTCTATAGAAAATTTTGTCAAAATTTTATTTCTATAGAACATTTTGTCAAGGTTTCATTTCTATAGAAAATTTTGTCAAAATTTTATTTCTATAGAAAATTTTGTCAAACTAGATTATATACGTATTTAATCGGCCTTTTTTGTTTAATATATACCCCGTATGGGCTAACTTACAATTTAGCAGACAGTGTTAAAAAGTTTTACGATACCTTGCCATCGGCAAGTGTTATCGCAACCCAAGTAATTCGATTGTGGATGACAGCCTTTAGTAGAAGTTCCTACGCAATCCATGGTGGAGGGTACATAAGATTCGGCCTGGCCGAACTTACGGCCGTATATACTTGTTCTATTTCAATTATTTTTCAAAATTAATTGACATTTAAAAATTTCAAATGTCATTCGGCTGTGAATACTATATGAAAATGGTTGCTACTAAAACACAGTCAAAAAATTCCCTTATGGTTGGCCATATCAACCAATTTGACTAAAAATTATTCAAGGAGTTAGATTTGGTTGTCACAACCATTTATCTTGTGGCACGACAGAAAATCAGTTGAAAATCTCACCAAAAGGTTACAGTTACAAACAAATACATGTAGATACTGAATATTGGTATAGACAACCTATTTTTATTTCTAAATATAGAATGTTCATAACTACAACAGAATTCCAACCACTCTCTTCTCTGTGTGTATTTTCTTGGTGTCGGTACAACCCTTGCAATTCTCCCATCGAATATTTGTCATCATAACAGCCTTCTCACGCAATAAGAGCTTGCAGGTCGGATGGTATTGTAAATGGGCCATATCAAACCACTTTTACGTGTAGCCCCATATAAACCGATCCCCAGATTTGATCTCCGGAGCCTCTTGGAGGATCAAATTTCATCCTATCCGTTTGAAATTTGGTACGTGGTGTATGTATATAGTCTGTAACAACCATGCAAAAATTGGTCCATATCGGTCTGTAGTTATATATAGCCCCCATATAATTCTGACTCTCTAATTACCGCGCAAAATTCATATCAGATCGTAATTATTTCTAGACTTCCTTATATATAACGGTCAAGAACTGAATTATATACTACGTATTTAATCGGCCATAACTTACTGCCGTATATACTTGTTTTATAAACAAATGTACAATTTTTTTTACAACGAATGAATAAACAAATAAATGGTAGACGACGAAACGCAGAGGTTTTGTGACATTTTTGGAAATGGTCAGAGATAAAACAAATGATAGAACAAAAAATTAAAACAATTTAAAATTTTTCATAGTGATATTGGTCGCGAAGTCAATTCTCGAATCCTCACAACTTACTTCGTTCTAATTTATTTTTCGAAGAATATATAGCATTTTAAATGTTCAAAATTCATATTTTCCACATTGTTTTCATTTATCTCCCATGAAATCAAAAAATTAGCATTTTATTATAGACAGTCATCATAATTATGCAGCCAAAAACTTTAGTTATTTTAAATTGAGCTTGACATGAAATTTTCCCATCATCCCATAACATATACAAATGACCATAATTGAATTATGTTCCACTACATTACACCACTTCAGATCATTTGGATAACCCTGAAATGATGACAGGATATCTTTGAGGACATTAAAAACAACTGTTAGCAAAAAAGGAAAGAAAACCCCCTTAAGCACACACACACACGCATGAAATCAATTCGAAAAAGTTCATACGGATTTATGATTTCCAAATAAAATCTCTTCGCAAAAAAAACCATCTTCAAATATTTGAGAAGCCTTTACAAAAAGGATTCTCCATGCCAAAGGACACGCACCCTTAAATCCCTGAAATAGTGGCAAATGTTCAACATATTTTAACGCCTTGAAATCATTTTGTTCTGCCTTCGTGCAGCTCGTGGCCCATTGATATCCTGAGAGAGCCACAAGAGCCTTAAAGACTTAATTATGACAAAGAATGAAATGATAACGTTTTGGAATACAAAATAAACCAAAGAGGGATCCATTTTACAGTTCAAGAAATTCGATGGAAAAATAGCCAGCTTTTTGAACGAGTGAACAAGAGCATTCAAATCCTTACAAAAATCCTTAACAGAAATAGATTTGCTTTGCGGGTGTTAAGTGAATGATTTTATTTTATTTGTTTTCTTTTTTTTTGTGTTTTGTCCTCCCATTTGTCCTGTTTATATCCTTTCACATGCTATTTGAATGATGCTCTGGCTGTTCGCCTGGGTCTGGGAAATTTGCATAATTTGTTAAAGGACATTTGTCATCGTTTTCTCTTTCCACCATTCCACTTCTGTGGAAATCATGAAGCGAGTATTGCCAAAAAAGGACACCTCCTTCCAAAGGATAACCATTTGAAAGGATAATAAATTTGCATTTGACGTCAAGTGGTAAAAAAGAGCTCATGATTTTGGCAAAGACTTTTTACTATCTCTTCTTTCCCCCTCTCCCTCTCTTCACCCTGTACCACCTCAGTCTATTCAATCTTTTTGTATAGCTTTTCATGGCTATTTTTAAGCAATCTGTGACTTTTGCTAGTAATGATTTGAGTTTATTTGACAAAATGGTTTCATATAAACAGCGATACTATATCAAATTGAATTTGGCTTGGAATTCTGTCAAAATCTTAAATGTTAATAAATTCTTGATTTTCTCCCACTTCTCGTTTTCTTTTTTTTTCAGGTTTGGTTCCAAAATCGTCGAGCCAAATGGCGTAAAACTGAAAAGTGTTGGGGTCGTAGTACCATAATGGCTGAATATGGTTTATATGGAGCCATGGTTCGTCACTCGCTGCCTTTGCCCGAAACCATTTTGAAGTCAGCCAAGGAGAATGAATCTGTAGCACCCTGGCTACTAGGTATGGAGAACAAAAGTAAATGCAAAAATGGTATCGATTTTTATTTATTATTCTATTAGATTTATGTAGAGTATATATTTTATACCCACCACCATAGAATGGTGACGGGGGTATAATAAGTTTGTCATTCCGTTTGTAACACATCGAAATATCGATTTCCGACTATATAAAGTATATATTCTTGATCAGGGAGAAATTCTAAGACGATATAATGATGTCCGTCTGTCTGTCTGTCTGTCTGTTGTAATCACGCTACAGTCTTCAATAATGAAGCAATCGTGCTGAAATTTTGCACAAACTCGTCTTTTGTCTGCAGACAGGTCAAGTTCGAAGATGGGCTATATCGGTCCAGGTTTTCATATAGTCCCCATATAAATCGACCTCCCGATTTGGGGTCTTGGGCTTATAGAAATCGTAGTTTTTATCCAATTTGCCTGAAATTTTAAATCTAGAGGTATTTCATGACCATAAAGAGGTGTGCCATAAATGGTGAGTATCGGTTCAGGTTTAGGTACAGCCCCCATATAGACCGATCTCCAGATTTTACTTCTTGGGTTTCTAGAAACCGTAAATTTTATTCAATTTACCTGAAATTGAAATCTAGAGGTATTGTAGGACCACAAATACGTTTGCCAAAAATTGTGAGTATCGGTCCATATTTTGGTATAGCCCCCATATAGACCGATCTCCCGATTTTACTTCTTGGGCTTATAGAAACCACAGTTTTTATTCAATTTACCTGAAATTGGAAATCTAGAGGTATTGTAGGACCACAAATACGTGTGCCAAAAATTGTGAGAATCGGTCCATGTTTTGGTATGGTCCCCATATAAAACGACCTCCCGATTTGGGGTCTTTTGCTTATAGAAACCGTAGTTTTTATCCAATTTGTTTGAAATTGGATATCTAGAGGTATTTTAGGACCATAAAGAGGTGCGCCGAAAATGGTGAGTATCGATCCATATTTTGGTATAGCTCAAATATAGACCGATTTCCCGATTTTTCTTCTTGGGCTTCTAGAATCCGAAGTTTTTATCCTATTTGCCTGAAATTGGAAATCTAGAGGTATTTTCGGGCCATAAAGAGGTGTGCCGAAAACGGTGAGTATCGGTCCATATTTTAGTATAGCCCCCATAAGAACGATCTCCCGATTTAACACCTTGGGTTTCTAGAAACCGTAGTTTTTATCTGATTTGCCTGAAATTGTAAATCTGGTATTTTAGGCTCACAAAAAAGTGTATCGGATTAAGTTTTTATCGGTCCAGTTGGTAATGCCTCCATATAGACCGACTTCACTTCTTGAGGGTGTAGAAGGCGCACTGATCATGAAAATTGCTTGAAACTCAATGCAAAATTTCCAGATTTTACTTCTACAGATTTAAGTTTTCAAATCAAGACGTTATTTCATAATTTTCTTGCACACTTACAAGAGATGTTAATGCTTCCTCTAAAACTCAAACAAAAATGGTTCTTATAAATCCAGAATCTGATATAGTCCTCATAGGTGAAATCTTCAGGAAGTGTCCTCAAGCCCTCCTGAAATTTCAAAGGAAACCCTAATATTTGGTTCATGGTGGTGGGTATTTAAGATTCGGCCCGGCCGAACTTAGTGCTGTATATACTTGTTGAATTTAAAAAAGACTGCAAAATGGATTTTTCCAAATTTTGAAAAAAATAACTTTCCGATATTCTCACAATTTAAAAAAATCCTTATTCCGACTTTCTCCAGATTTGGAACATTCGTTGTTCGACTCGATAAATCTAAAGTATTTAAATAATTTTTTGGCTCCATATTTTAATTTTAACATTTTAAAAAAGTCATAAAATCACATTTCTATTTGTTTTTTTTTCAAAAATTTTTCGAAAATTTCACGAAATTTGAAAACTCAAATTGGGAACGCTTAATTTTTCAATTCGCTTTATCAGAAGTCGATATTTTCAATTTTTGTACAAGTCGAAAAATCTACTTTTCATAATTTTGAATAGCCTACATTTTAATTTTTTTTTCGAAAATTGAAAAAGTCGACTTTCTGACTTCTTTCAAATTTGGTAAAGTTTATTTTTGACTCCATAAGTGGACAGTCGACATTTTCAAATGTTAAAAAAGTTGACTATCGAATTTTTATAAGTCAATGTTGTAATTCCATATGGAATGTTGTATTTCCATAGACGTTTAAATAACTAAACAAATAAACCTTTCGGTTTTATCGAAATTTTAAATAATTGGTATTCCCAATTTATCGAATGCTCAATTTTCGATTGGATAAATCGACACTTTCAATTTTTGTATAAGTCGAAAAATATTTTTTCCTAGTTTTGATAAGTCAATGTTTTGGTTTTTAGAAAATTGAACTTGTCGACTTTCTGACATCTTTTTAACGAATTTGAAACACTCGAATTTTCGATTCTATAAATCGAGGATCGATATTTTAAATTTTGTAAAAGTCGAAAAATTTTTTGAAAAAAAATATTATTTTTTTGATTGAATCAGTTAACATTCTGATTTCATTCAAATTTGGATAAGCCAATTTTTCAACACCAACACATTCACCCAGAAAAAAGGGGCTCTAATGCCATCTGAACTTTATTTTAGTCATGAAGATTAGTTGATTTTTGTTAAATTTTGCATAATATGAGTAAATGTTCCTTATTTGAATAATTTTTTGCTAACTTTAATGATGTGAACTAAAAATAAGAAAAAAATTTGTATACAAATATAGTGCACAATTTTACTAAAAAATAAATTAGTTCATATTTTCCTAAAATGGCAGAAGTTTGCATAAATTGAATTTATAAGTCTCTCAAATGAGTAAATTTTACTAAAATTGTACCTGTCTTGAACTTCGTACAGCGCTAAAGATATTTTAACAATTTTTAAATACAATTTTTTCATTCAACATATGAAATTTTCTTAAACAACAGAAAAAAATTAATTATATTTAAAAAAATTTCTTCAGTTTGACAAAAAGTATTAACTTATTTATAACATGTTGCAATTAGAAAACTATTTTAGTTAAAATTTTCCAAAATAAACCTACATTTTCTTCCACGGTGGGTTCACTTTTTTTGGGTGTTTGTAAAAGTCGACTTTACGCCTTTTTTCCAAATTTGCAAATTCGACATTCGACTTTTGCAAAAGTTGACTTTCCCATCTTTTCCAAATTTAAAAAATTGGTTTTTACGACTTATCGAAATTTCGCCACCTATGGTGCTACAATGGACAGAACAGTCTAAGTGAGCCCAAAATAATGGCCTGCCACTATAACATACCTAACCTAATTGGAAAAATATTGCTGATAATTTTTAGTGCAGAAATAATTTTTTGTGTATTTCTTGTAAAACAAAATTTCTGTTTATTTCCACGCTTATAGTTGAGCTCTTGTTTCTCTAAAGAGGACACAATTAATTGATATACCTAATAAATTAAAGAAATAATTTTATTAATCTGTAATTGGCTCTATAAATATTTTATTTATGTATGAGGATGGGGATATATTAACCTTGTCATTCCGTTTGTAACACATCGAAATATTGCTCTAAGATCCCATAAAGTATATATATTCTGGGTCGTGGTGAAATTCTGAGTCGATCTAAGCATGTCCGTCCGTCCCCCATATAAACCGATCCCCAGATTTGGTTTGCGGAGACTCTAATAGAAGCAAATTTCATCCGATCCAGTTGAAATTTGGTACATGGTGTTAGTATATGGTCTCTCACAACCAGCGTTGCCAATTTAGCTTTTTTCCCGCTAGATTTGGCTTTTTTTGAAGACGTTTAGCGGGGAAAAAATGCATTTAGCTTTTAGCTTTTTTTCTGGCTTTTTTTCATGACCCTTTAAGCTATTTTTGGCTTTTTTATTTTCGACATGTTTCTATTGAAATATGGATAAATCGGCGTTTTTATCTAAGCCTTGCTGCAAGTATAAGGGTTTCCACATATTTCAAAGCTCAGTTGAAACATTAATAATGAGTCCAGCCATTATGCGGGCATTTTTGTAGCAAATACACCTTGTTGTAAAGTTTTTTCATTATATACATAAAAGTTATAGTAAACTTTAAATCTACTATTACCATACAAATTTGTTAGATAAACTGTCAGTAAATTATTGGGAATATTATCATTTGACTCGTTTATCCTTTTTATGTTATTATAATATTCTAAAGTTATTACGATATTACTAAATTAAAATAGTAGATGTGAATAGCTTTGTGTACTGAAAAAATATTGTCGTCTCCTTAAAATACGAACGCGAATTTTGGTTATAATAGCATTTGTGAATTTCTTTTATATAAACTGTTTTCCTTGTCCAAAAGACGATAAAGTCGTTTTGTCCTTATAATTAAGTGATTCAACTTAAAAATGGGTATGTTTTCACGAAAGAAGGAAGAATTAATGAAATAGTCTTTAAATGTGAGGAGTTTTTGCATCTTAACCACAAACCAAAATAGCGTTCAAAAATAGAAGATGTTTTTCAACACTTTGTTTTAAAAACGTATATATACAATAATTTCTACTTGAAGTCGAGTCTGAATTTGGAAATTTAAGTTGGCGTTAGCACGTTTTTAAAGCACTTTGATAGCTCATGAAGAAAAGGAAAATGTTTTTACTGGGAAATGTAAACTATAGGAATTTTCTACAATTTAAATAAAAGTAATGTATTTCGAAATTTTCACAATTGCAAAACCAAACTAAAATTTTATTTAAAAAAATGACAAATCATTTTTTTTACCAAATCCAAAGCATGCTTAGATCATTTAATATTTTAAAATAACGAGTAAATAAAATAGAGGTGTTGGGAAGGTAGCTCCCACAAAACGAAGGACTTCCAGTAAAAAATTTGTGATAGTAATCAAAATGTATCGAATACGCAAACAGAGCTAATATGGAATTAAAATGAAAATAATATGCATTGTAAGTGAAATAAAGTCTTTAAGTTTGTTAAATTTCAATCAAAAATGTGAATTTTGATACAAAAAAATTTAGCTTTTTTTCTAGCTATTTTTTAGAATTTTTTAGCTTTTTTTAGCTATTTTTTTGGGCAAATCTAGCGGTTTTTGGTGAAACAATTCTGGCAACGCTGCTCACAACCGTGCAAAAATTGGTTCAAATCGGTCCATAATCATATATAGCCCCCATATAAACTGATCCCCAGATTTGGCTTGCGGAGACTCTAAGAGAAGCAAATTTAATCCGATCCGACTGAAATTTGGTACATGGTGTTAGTATATGGTCTCTACCAACCATGCAAAAATTGGTCCACATCGGTCCATAATTATATATAGCCCCCATATAAACCGTTCTCCAGATTTGACCTCCGGAGCCTCTTGGAGGAGCAAAATCCATCCGATCCGGTTAAAATTTGCAACGTGGTGTTAATAATTGTCAAATTTTATTTCTATAGAAAATTTTGCCAAAATTTTATTTCCATAGAAAATTTTGCCAAAATTTTATTTCTATAGAATATGTTGTCAAAATTTTAATTCTATAGAGAACGTTGTCAAAATTTTAAATATTTTGAATATTTTGTAAAAATTTTACTTCTTTAGAAAATTTTGTCAAAATGTTATTTCTATAGATAATTTTGTTAAAATCGTATTTCTATAGAAAATTTTGTCCAAATTTTACTTCTATAGAAAATGTTGTCAAAGATTTATTTTGTCAAAATTTTATATCTATAGAAAATTTTGTCAAACTTAATTATATACGTATTTAATGGGCCATTTTAAGTTTAATATATACCACGTATGGACTACGTGGTATATATTACGGTATTAGGAAGTTTTAAGATACCTTGTCATCAGCAAAAGTTACCGCAACCAAAGTAATTCGATTGTGGATGACAGTCTTCAGTAGAAGTTTCTACGCAATCCATGGTGGAGGGTACATAAGCTTCGGCCTGGCCGAACTTACGGCCGTATATACTTGTTATAGCCACCACCATAGAATGGTGACGGGGGTATAATAAGTTTGTCATTCCGTTTGTAACACATCGAAATATCGATTTCCGACTATATAAAGTATATATATTCTTGATCAGGGAGAAATTCTAAGACGATATAACGATGTCCGTCTGTCCGTCTGTCTGTCTGGATGTCTGTCTGTCTGTTGTACTCACGCTACAGTCTTCAATAATGAAGCAATCGTTCTGAAAATTTGCACAAACTCGTCTTTTGTCTGCAGGTCCCCATATAAACCGACTTCACGATTTGGGGTCGTGGGCTTATAGAAATCGTAGTTTTTATCCAATTTGCCTGAAGTTTGAAATCTAGAGGTATTTTATGACCATAAATAGGTGTGCCAAAAATGGTGAGAATCGGTCCATGTTGTGGTATAGCCCCCATATAGACCGATCTTCCGATTTTACTTCTTGGGCTTATAGAAACAAATACGTATGCCAAAAATTGTGAGTATCGTTCCATGTTTTGGTATAACCCCCATATAGACCGATCTCCCGATTTTACATCTTGGGTTTTTAGAATCCGTAGTTTATATCCAATTTGCCTGAAATTGGAAATTTTAGGTATTTTGGGACCATAAAGTGGTGTGCCACAAATGGTGAGTATCGGTCCATGTTTTGGTGTAGCCCCCATATAGACCGCTATCCCGATTTTACTTCTTGGGCTTCTATAATCCGAAGTTTTTATCCAATTTGCCTGAAGTTGGAAATATTCTGGTATTTTAGGCTCACAAAAACGTGTATCGGATTAAGTTTTTATCGGTCCATTTGGTAATGCCTCCATATAGACCGACTTCACTTCTCGAGGGTATAGAAGGCGCACTAATCATGAAAATCGCTTGATACTCAATGTAAAATATCCAGATTTTACTTCTCGGGTGAAAATGTACAGATTTAAGATTTCAAATCAAAAAGTTATTTTATAATTTTCTTGCACTCTTACAAGAGATGTTAATGATTCATCTAAAATTCAAACAAAAATGGTTCTTATAAATCCAGAATCTGATATAGTCCTCATAGGTGAAATCTTTAAATTTATCTTCGGGAAGTGTCCTCAAGTCCTCAAGCCCTCCTGAAATTTCAAAGGAAACCCTAATATTTGGTTCATGGTGGTGGGTATTTAAGATTCGGCCCGGCCGAAATTACTGCTGTATATACTTGTTTTGTTTCAAATAGGTTAGAAACAGAGTAAGAACTCATAAAATGGTACAAATAATTTGAATTTGTCGAAAAAAATTCTAAATCCAATTTGAAAAAATTGTGAATTTTTGAAAATATTTGAGGTCAAACGTTTCCGACAAGTGTTAGAATCCATTAAAAATTATAAAAATTATTTATTTGTCCAAATATCACAAAACACTGAATTCGCATCACATCTTAAGAAGTGATGCACATTCAGTGCAACGGCTGTTGAAATGGTGGACATCCGTCCTATGACAAGCCCATGTTAAATTCATCGCTTCTGCGTCAATTTTTCACCACTTCCGGATCCAAATAGAACATTTTCATTACTTTTTAGCGACGCTTTTTTTGGTGGGATGCCTGGTCCGAAGTAATTGGTTGTAACTTGAAGAAATTTCGATACCTACGCAGAGTTCTAAGCACATTCCAACTCTCATCAGAACCAAATGCATGGTGTTGCCTCAAATCACTGAATGACTGAACAAAATACCCAATAAAAAGGTTAGCTTTCATCCCATCCTCCTTTATATGCTTCCCGCCGTCATCTACGAGAGTTATGCAATTAGTTTTATCTCTACCAAGGTTTTTATTTAGAAAATCCCAGCATTTTCTGCGGTCATGCCGAATATTGTTCATTTTGCTTATGTAGTAGTTATTCAAAGCGTCTGTCGGGGCAATATTGATAATCCGACTTAATCTTTTTATTCGAGAGTTTAGACCTTCAGCCCTATGTTTTTTTTTAGTCTTAACATATTGTTTTTATGTTTAATCAAAGATTGTATATTTGCATTAATCCATTATTCAGGGCATTTCTCTTCCTCATCTCAGTGGTAGCACATGCGATGACGTTTGAAATACAGTCTGTAAGGTATTGAGCGTCTCTGGATGAATCGCCTAATAGTTGTTCCATACTTAGCTTTCGGCGCAGCTTCTGTTTTACCACATCATACACGCTCACAAAAAATCGCTTCTGTAACATATACTCCCAAACATATTTTGCTTCAAGCATATACATTTTTGGGTATTGCCCAAACATTTATATGTTTGATCTCTTCCAATATATAATATGTTTGAAAGCATATTGGTCTAAACAATATATGTTTGGGTAGCCTAAGTTCCAAACATTTTGTATTTTTGCATCCAAATTCAATAATGTTGTCTTCCAAAACAACAATATGTTATTATATGAACATATAATATGTTTGGAAGCATTTTGCACCCAAAATTATTATATGCTTAAAAAAAAATTCTCAAAATTTTATTTATTTATTTATATATTTACAATCATAATGAATTATGAAAATAAACAGGTAATATAGGTGCTGACAACATAGGTTTTCGACCTGAATGCTCAAAATTTTGTTTCTGCCCAATTGTATATTCCCCCACATCTTTCGCACTTCCACGAGATTTTTTAGTTCTTAGCACCTTTTTCTGTAATACAAACATTGTAGAAGAAATTATTCAATTGTATGATTTTTTTATTTTAATTTTACCTTTTGCCGGACGGGGATTCGAACAGCGGACCACACAGTTTGTAAGGATCAAAGAAGTAGCTGATCAATTGCCCAAGGAAAAATAAAATGTTAATTTTGTAATAACAAGCAACAACCACCAACTTAATTCAATATCGCTCCCTGTTAAATAGCGCTCCAAGCTACTAAACACATATATGTTTATAGGCTATTTCTAAATTAATATATGTTTGCATCCAAGCATATTATATTTACAAACATTTTATGTCCCAAACATAATATGTTCTAACATATTAACATATATGTCCCAAACATGTTATGCTAGTTTATGAACATTATATGCTTGCACTCAAAAATATTGTGTTTAAAAATTTGTGTTCCAAACATATAATGTTTATAGCCAAACATATGAAAAACAGTCTTTTTCAACCGTGTAGTTACAAACTCTGTATTTGACCTCTTGAATATTATTTCCTTTTTGGTAGGACTCCAGCCAGCAAAAAATAAAATTATGGTCTGATATCTCACTTTCAAGTGCATCAATCCTAAGCTTGTTGTGCATATTGGTAACAATGAGATCAATCGACGTTCCACTCAATGGTCTTGTTATAAAATTATGGCAGTTTGTAAAATCTTTTGTCTTCAGAATGGAAATAAAATCATTGGATTCTGATACTTCCAAAAAGTTTATATTAAAATCCCCCATAAATATGCAAGGGTTATTGCCGAATTGACATTGTATTCATAAAATCGTCTTTCAGTACATTTCTGCGAGCGATAAAACGATTTATCGCATTTCCAGAGACCTTTTGATTGCATAGCGTTTTTAAAATTGCCTCAACAAAGTTAATACGTTCGCATATGTTTAATTGATCCACATAAAAACTTAAGAAATAATTAAATTAATATTTTGATTAAATTTTTAATTGCTTGGGTTAATATTTCCCATATTCTATTTTGTACTTAACATTTGCTTTCCTTTCAAATGAAACAATATTATTTAATCCAATTAAAGACTTGAAGAAATGATTTATTTATGTTACTTGTTTTGCTTACATTTTTATTGGCTCAATTAATATTTTAGTTTTTTTTTTCATTTAATTGAAATTTTAATTAAATAAATATTGGAAATATATTTTTGTAATTAGTTTTTCAATATATTAATTTTTAACAATATTAATTAATTTTTAATCAATTTTAATAATATAAACTAAATATTTTTTTTTAATTAAATAAAAATTTTTACTTTGAAAAATATTGTTAATATTTTTATACCCTAAACCACATAGTGGTCAGGGTATAATAAGTTTGATCGGCCAAAAAATGTGCCTACCAGAAATATTGATTTTAGACCCCATAAAATATATACCGATCGACTCAGAATCACCTCCTGAGCGCTTGGTGTCCGTCCGTCTGTCCATGTATTTGTTGTTCACAGGATTCCGGTCGCAATTATTAACCGATTTTGATGAAATTTGGTACAGGGAGTTTTTTGGGCACAAGGACGAACGCTATTGAATTTGGAAGAAATCGGATCAAATTTAGATATAGCTCCCATATATATGTATCGCCCGATTTCGACACATGGGGTCACGTTGCGCTTTTTTCAAACGGATCGTCACCAAATTTGGCAAAAGGTAATCTTTTCCATCGCCCTTCAAGTCTGCAAAATTTCATCCAAATCGGTTCAGATTTAGATATAGCTCTCATATATATGTATCGCCCGATTTTCACAAATTTGGCCACAAAACCTTTATTTTTCAACAGATCTTACTCAAAGTTAGCTAAATATAATCTTCTATAGCACTAACTATATGTGCAAAAAATCATCGAAATCGGTGCAGATTTAGATATAGCTCCCATATATATGTATAGCCCGATTTTCCCAAATTTGGCCATAGAACCCTTATTTATTAACCGATCTTACTAAAAGTTGGCTAGATCCAGTCCACTATAGTACTAACTATATGTGCAAAATTTCATCGAAATCGGTTCAGATGTATCACCCGATTTTGAAAAATTCGCCCCTAATAACTTTATGTTCGACATACAGGCCTCATTTCTTAACTGATCTTACTCAAATCTTGCACAAGGTAACCTTTTGTGGTATTAATCAAACCCGCAAAATATTATGCGAATTGGTTCAGATTTAGATATAGCTTCCATATATATGTATCGCCTGATTTTCCCAAATTTGGCCACAAAACCTTTATTTATCAACCGATCTTACCCAAATTTGGCTAAATGTAGTCTTCTATAGCACTAACTATATGTGCAAAAAATCATCGAAATCGGTTCAGATTTAGATATAGCTCCCATATATATGTATAGCCCGATTTTCCCAAATTTGGCCATAGAACCCTTATTTATTAACCGATCTTACTAAAAGTTGGCTAGATCCAGTCCACTATAGTACTAACTATATGTGCAAAATTTCATCGAAATCGGTTCAGATGTAGATATAGCTCCCATATATGTATCACCCGATTTTGAAAAATTCGCCCCTAATAACTTTATGTTTGACATACAGGCCTCATTTCTTAACTGATCTTACTCAAATCTTGCACAAGGTAACCGTCTGTGGTATTAATCAAACCCGCAAAATATTATGCAAATTGGTTCAAATTTAGATATAGCTTCCATATATATGTATCGCTCGATTTTCCCAAATTTGGACATAGTACTCTTATTTATTAACCAATGTTACTCAAATTTCAAATTTTGATATACTAGCCGATCGTACTTATACGTACTTGTAGCTCTTACATAAGAATATTGCTCGATTTTTACAAATTTGTATTCATTACCCACACTAATTTAACGATTTTCTCTTTTTTAATAATGGGCTCAATATTAGTGGCATACTAACTCCGTAGGTGCAATATCAACACAGCCAGTGTTGCTAGAAGTAGGGGAAATTCCCGATATGTAGGGGTTTTCTAATATTTAGCGTTTTGTAGGGACGTAGGGCCACAATGTAGGACATTTTCACTCAACACAATTTGTAATAATTTTTACATTTTGGTGGCTCTAGAGGAGGAAATTAGAAGCCGTCTAGGCTTGATCTTTAACAATGTGTGGTAAACTTTATTCCTGTAGAAAATTTTGTCAACATTTTATTTCTATAGAACATTTTGTCAAAATTGTATTTCTATAGAAATTTTTTTCAAAATATTATTTCTATAAAAAATTTTCTCAAAATTTTATTTCTGTGGAATTTTTTCTCAAAATTTTATTTCTACACTGTTAGAAAAATATGTTTTTCATATGTTCCGATTTAAACAAAATGTGTTTCGGGCACGATTTTAAACCACAATATATTTAAGTGCAAACATGTAATGTTCCTAAACTAACACTAAATGTTTGGGACATCTATGTTAATATGTTAGAATATATTATGTTTGGGGTATGAATGTTTCATAAAAATCATATGTGTGAATACAAACATATATAAATTTACAAATTTCGACTAAACATACATATGTTGTGATATTTTATTCAAAGTGACAGAGAGAGTATAGAGAAAGAAATAGAGATGGAAACCGGGAGAGTTGACGAAAGATATCAATATAACACAGCGAAAGTGTCAAAAGAGAACAATTTCTGTGAAACCGCTTGTATGTTGTTTCGGAAAACTGTTTTATGATAAGGCCAAAAATTTGATATGTTTAAGTCTAAATATTATTTAATTTGAATAAAGAGAATATACATTCTGAACCAAGAGAATAGACATTTGAAAAACAAACAGCTTATGTTTTCGCCTTGAGAGCAGCATTTTATGTATGTGTGGACATGTGTTTTGTTTATCATTTTGGCATTATGGGCACAATTTTTTTCTTGGTTCGTTAAAAGAAATCAGGGGTCTTCATAAAAATAACGAAAGGGCACTATACTCTTTTTAGAGTATAGTGCCCTTTAGTGACAGTAAAATGAAATAAGGAGGAAATAGTGAAAAATTACACAGTAAAATGTAAAAAAACAAACTTTAGTTCTTCTTTATTAAAAAGTAGTCCACGAGGAGTTGACGGACACCATCAAATATAAAAGCGGGCATTAAGTTCGAGTTTTACAGCTAAAACAATTTAAAAAGTTTATTTTCTTTAAAATGAATTATTAAAGAAAAATAAAAGGAATTTTAGAGCGATGGTGTTAAATGCTAGTAAAAAACTGTTCACTCCTAAATAAATTTATTTTTATATTATAAAATTATGTATGTATGTTTATACTCGACTCCACGTTCTTCTTTTGTTAGTTTTTGAATTCCTTCCAAATTTTAAAGTTTTGTACAAAAACAGTTTTTTATTACAAGATTGTTATTTTTGCAATAAAAAATAATATTTTATCCAAAAATCAGTCAATTTCGTTTATATCAAGCACTGTTACTGACTATAAATCTTTAATAACGCATATTTCGAAGTTTCATTTAAAAAAAAATAATATAGTATAAATATAAATGTGTAAATTAAAAAAAAAAACAAAAAAACAAAAAAAAATGTTCGGTCGGAGCAGGGATTGAACCCACGACCCTTTGCATGCAAGGCAGACATGCTAACCACTGCTCCACGTGGCAAACAAATGTATGTTTCTGTTAAATAATGTTATGTTTGCATGGGCTCGTGGGCGCTGCAAACTATGCTATATAAATGTAACTTAAAACGATAATTATCTACGGGTGACTATAACAGCTACGTAGCCCAGTGGATAGTGTGTTGGCTTACAAACTGTATGGTCCTCGGTTCGATTCTCCGTGCAGGCGAAAGGTAAAATTTAAAAAATTTATAAAAGTGAATAATTTCTTCAACATTATTTGTATTACAGAAAAAGGTGCCAATAACTAAAAAATTTCGTGGAAGTGAAAATTACGAGTATGTTAGGGAATGAGCACAATCGTGTTTGGGAGAAATTCTTCCAAGCATATAATATTTTTGGCTCAAAATGCTTCCAAACATATAATATGTTCACATAAAACAAACATATTAATGTTTCGGCAGTATGCAATAATATATGTGCTTCCTGCAAAATATGTTTGGAACATATGTTAAAGAAGCGATTTTTTTGAGGGTGTATAGAATTTATTGTCAAAATTTTATTTCCATAGAAAATTTCTCACAAAAATTTGTTTTTAGAAACTTTTTCAAAATTTTATTTTTATAGAGATTTAACAAAAAAGATTAGTAATTTGGGTAGAATTCTACCAACTGTGGCAACCGTGGTGGTAATACAAATTTATATTCTAAGTTATATACGTTGCATATTCATGTTTTAAGATAATAAAGTTCTTAGAACCATTTTTGTTTTGTAATTTTTTTTTAAATTTAACGACAAATATAGTAGGGAAAATTGTTTGTGAATGTATGGGAAAGTAGGGAACTTTTTTTATCCTTGTAGGGTAAACCGAACATTTTCCCTGGCAACATTGACTATGAGCAATAGTCTTTGTGTCAATCTGACTATTGCACCCATAGACATGTACCCCTTAATTTTCTTAAATATGCAACTGCGGTTTATCTCCCAGACCTATATGTTACCCCACAAATGCTTATGATTACTAATTCTGTAATGGTGGTTTAGGGTATGATATAGTCGGCCACGCCCGACTTTCTACTTTACTTACTTGTTTCTGTATGAATATAATTTTGTTGTTTATATTTTCTTAAACCAAGTTTAGCTCTCGGTATTTCCTTTGTGGGACAAAATTAATTGATCCACTTAAAAAATTTAACAAATAATTCAATTAATTGATGCTATTTCTTTTGATTGAATTTTAAATTGGCTTAATAAAAAATTAATTTTTTATTATATTTTTCATTATATTTTTAGTGCGCAATTAATTAATTTTTAATAGGATATTTTTTTGAAGTTAAATTAATATTTGTAAATTGAAAATTATTCGTGATATTTTTTTCTGTGTAGAAATGAAATTTTTGTTTATATCTTGTACAACCAATTTTTTGCTTATTTCTTTTAATTGGCTTAATTAATATTTTAATTATTTTATTCTTCCAATTAAAACAAAATTTAATTTAATACGAATTGATTTTCAATATTTGCAGAAGTAGAGCGATTATCACAATTGAGTAAATATTGTCCGTCTTCGTTAAAATGTTAAAAAAAATCAGGTGGATAATCTAATCAATTTTTTATTTTTATTTTAATATTTTTATTTTCACTATCATTTTTGGCCTTATTCTTATTTTTGCTGACGTTTTTCTCTCATCTTATCTATTTTCAATTATCTGTATAACACGTAACTTCAATATAACATCGTTTATTGCCTTATCACCAAAACATTCCATATGACTAATTGTGGCGTATAAAAACAAGACACATCAGTCAAGTCATTTATCAGCTTTTTTTAGCAGACAGCTTGGGGAACATATGAACTGCATTTGCCCAAGAAGTTTTGCCTTGTATTGTCTATATCTGTGGTACTTTTATCGTTTTTGTTTTTTGCTAACAGATTTTGAAAGCCTGACGAATTGCAGATAGAAAGTATTTTCAGACAACACCCAATGATATATTTTTTTTAAACGATGTCATATGTTCAAAATTTCAATTTTGCCAACAAGACCAAGACATTTATATTGGCAGATGATAATCTATGGAAGTGTTCAGAGAGCATCATCACTAGCATCATCACAACCACCATTAGAAAGGACGTCCGTAGCACTACTCCCAGGGCCCATTGAAAATATCATCAACATCATCATTATTGCCACCCAAAAGTATTTAACACCCCCTTGTTTACAGTACAGTGATAGATGAGTGGAAGATGGCTGGTCCAACACAGTGGGATGGTGTGGGCAAAATTAAAAATTTATCTTTACTGCATTTGAAAAAAAAAAATATTCAAACAAAAAATTAATTGATTAGAAAAACAAAAACTTTAAATGAATTTTGAAAAATATTCCATGATTTCTGGCATGTATTAGGTTAGGTACAGTGGCGGCCACTTAGACAATTATGATACCACAGTGGTGAACTTCTCTCTTGTCACTGAGTGCTGCTCAATTCCATGTCTAGATCAATGACAAAGGATCTCCTTTTTATAGCCGAGTCCGAACGGCGTTTTAAATTTTGATGAAAGCACTTAAAGAAGTTTTGAAACATTCAGAAATGCCACCAGCAATACTCAGAGGAAAAAATTTGGATGTTCGGTCGAAACTGGTATTGACCTCATGACCCTTTGTATGCAAGGCAGGTATGCTAACCATTACACCAGGGTGGCTCCCTCATATGTATAGCAAACAAGTTCACATTACTATCATTACTAAACCGCTCATCTGGCAGCTTCCAGATTTATTTCAGTGACAGTTAATTTTATTCTTTACAAGCTTAAGAAAGCAGTTTGATCTATTGCTTTCAGAAATAAAGTTATTAGTGATGGAATTTAAGGGTGATAGAGTTATTGATTTATATTTTGCATGAGAACCACAATTAGCTTTAGTCAGAGCCCTCTAGCATTTAGGAATGTGAATAAATCTTTTGTTTCTCATAATAGGTTGGCTGATAAGTCCCCGGTCTGACACATAGATGGCGTCGCTAGTATTAAAAGCATATTATTTTTATATAGTACCAACCTTCAATGGTTCGTGTCTGTAAGTCAATTAGTTTGTGAGATAGAGCGTCTTTTGTTAAGCAACTTTTGTTATTGTGAAAAAATGGATAAAAAGGAATTTCGTGTTTTGATAAAATACTGTTTTCTGAGGGGAAAAAATACGGTGGAAGCAAAAACTTGGCTTGATAATGAGTTTCCGGACTCTGCCCAAAGGAAATCAACAATAATTAATTGATATCCAAAATTCAAGCGTGGTGAAATGAGTAAGGAGGACGGTGAACGCAGTGGACGCCCGAAAGAGGTGGTTACCGACGAAAACATAAAAAAATCCACAAAATGATTTTGAATGACCGTAAAATGAAGTTGAACGAGATAAAGGGTGATACGGTCAAAATTTGGTCAAGGGAAAACGCGTGTAAATCGGTGAGATCGTTTATTTAAAAAATCAAATTAAATTTATTTTTCATGTTCAATTAGTATAAAATTCAGGAGAAATATTCAGTTAGGCTTTCGCTTTTCCAAATCCGAATTGCCGGGCCTCACGCTTGACACTTGCCATCAGATTTTGTACAGCCACCTTGTCTACCTTCTTCGCCGCAGAAAGCCAGTTTGCCTTGAACTGCTGCTCGTCCTTAGCAGTTTTTTGGTCTTCTTTAGGTTCCGCTTGACAATAGCCCAGTATTTCTCAATTGGGCGGAGCTCTGGCATGTTGGGAGGGTTCTTGTCCTTGGGAACCACCTGCACGTTGTTGGCGGCGTACCACTCCATGGCCTTTTTACCGTAATGGCAAGATGCCAAATCCGGCCAAAACAGTACGGAACAACCGTGTTTCTTCAGGAAAGGCAGCAGACGTTTATTCAAACACTCTTTCACGTAAATTTCTTGGTTGACAGTCCCGGAAGCTATGAAAATGCTGCTTTTCAAGCCACAGGTACAGATGGCTTGCCAAACCAGATATTTCTTTGCGAACTTTGACAGTTTTATGTGCTTGAAAATATCTGCTACCTTTCCCCTTCCTTTTGACGTATAAAACTCCTGTCCCGGGAGCTGCTTGTAGTCGGCTTTGACGTAGGTTTCGTCGTCCATTACCACGCAGTCAAACTTCGTCAGCATCGTCGTGTACAGCCTCCGGGATAGCGCTTTGGCCGCCGTATTTTGTTTATCATCGCGATTTGGAGTCACTACCTTCTTGTAAGTCGATAGTCCGGCTCGTTTTTTGGCTCGATGCACGGTTGTAGACGATACACCCAGTTTATTTGCGGCATCTCGGAGAGAGAGGTTAGGGTTTCGCTGGAAACTACCGGCAACTCTCTTTGTCGTCTCAGCGGCTTCCGGTTTTCGATTTCCCCCCGATCCAGACTTCCTGGCTGTCGACAAACGTTCCCCAAACACTTTAATTACATTTGTAACGGATGATTTTAGCGATTTTGCCAGCTTTGCGTGCAAGTAGCTCAGATTTTCGCGATGCGCGAGCAAAATTTTGATACGCTGCTCTTCTTGCTTGGGCGGCATTTTGACAACTGAAGAGTGAATTCCAAAATCAAAATAGGACCAACATTCTACACACACACCTTCAAAATGAGGGGTGTTCAGGTTTTTTAAATGCAAAATTGAAAGAAATACGTCCAGTTTATAGTAACCAAATTTTGACCGTATCACCCTTTAGTATAGGCCTTAAAGATATCAAAGGGACGTGTTGGTCATATCATTCATCAATATTTGGATATGCGGAAGCTCTGTGCAAAATCGGTGCCGCGCGAGCTCACATTTGACCAAAAACAACAACTTGTTGATGATTCTGAGCGGTGTTTGCAGCTGTTAACTCGTAATACACCCGAGTTTTTCCGTCGATATGTGGCAATGGATAAAACATGGCTCCATCACTACACTCTTGAGTCCAATCGACAGTCGGCTGAGTGGACAGCGACCGGTGAACCGTCTCCGAAGCGTGGAAATACTCAATAGTCCGCTGCCAAAGTAATGGCCTCTGTTTTTTGAGATGCGCATGGGATAATTTTTATCGATTATCTTGAGAAAGGAAAAACCATCAACGGTGACTATTATATGGCGTTATTGGAACGTTTGAAGGTTGAAATCGTGGCAAAACGGCCCCATATGAAGAAGAAAAAAGTGTTGTTTCACCAAGACAAGTCATTGAGAACGAAGGGAAAATTCATGAATTGGGCTTCGAAATGCTTCCTCACCCACCGTATTCTCCAGATCTGACCCCCAGCGACTTTTTCTTGTTCTCAGACCTCAAAAGGATGCTCGCAGCGAAAAAATTTGGCTGCAATGAAGAGGTGATCGCCGAAACTGAGGCCTCTTTTGAGGCAAAACCGAAGGAGTACTACCAAATTGGTATCAAAAAATTGGAAGGTCGTTATAATCGTTGTATCGCTCTTGAAGGGAACTATGTTGAATAACAAAAACGAATTTTGACAAAAAAATGTGTTTTTCTTTGTTAAACCGGGGACTTATCAGCCAACCTGTTACCACCACAATGTACTAAATTTCAACTGACTCGGATGAAATTTGCTTCTCCAACAGGCTCCAAAACCAAATCTCGGGATCGGTTTATATGGGGAATATATATGATTATGGACTGATATGGACCACTTTTGGCATGGTTGTTAAATATCATATACTGCAATCACGTACCAAATTTCAACTGAATCAGATGAATTTTGCTTCTGCAAAAGGCACCGGAGGTTAAATCTTGGGATCGGTTTATATGGGGGCTATATATAATTATAGACTGATATGTTCCAATTCCTGCATAGTTCTTAGATACCATATACTAACACCACGTACCAAATTTGAACCAGACCGGATGAATTTTGCTCCTCCAAGAGGCTCCGGAGGTCAAATCTGGTGATCGGTTTATATGGGGGCAGTATATAATTATGGACCGATGTGGACCAATTTTTGTATGGTCATTAGAGACCATATACTAACACCATGTACAAAATTTCAGCTGGATCGGATGAAATTTGCTTCTCTAGAGGCTTCGCAATCCAAATCGGAGAATCGGTTTATAAGGGGGCTATATGTAATTATGGACCGATGTGGACCAATTTTTGCATGGTTGTTAGAGACCACATACTAACACCATGTACCGAATTTCAGCCGGATCAGATGAAGTTTGCTTCTCTTAGAGGAATCGCAAGCCAAATTTGGAGTTCGTTTATATGGGGGCTATACGTAAAAGTGGACCGATATGTCCCATTTGCAATACCATCCGACCTACATCAATAACAACTACTTGTGCCAAGTTTCAAGTCGATAGCTTGTTTCGTTCGGAAGTTAGCGTGATTTTAACAGACGGACATGGCTAGATCGACTCAGAATTTCACCACAACCCAGAATATAAATATTTTATGGGGTCTTAACATGAAGTTTTGTTATTTTTCCACTACTGGGTAATTTTCTATATTTTTGCAAAATTTTCATCTATTTTCAACTATTTATCCCAATCCATCCCATTGTATTTTACATAGACAGATAGATATGAGACCAACAGTAATATGGGCATCTCTATAGATTGGTTACCACCAGTGATACTTGACGAAAACAAAAAACAATCCCAACAAATTGTTATAAAAATACCACATCAAGAGGGGGGAAAGACAAATGCCACAAAAGGCCCAAACACCAGTAGTCATCAGTCTCACAGAACTACAGAAAAGGGCGGAACGGATCACAATAAGAATATGCTTTGGCACAAAACAAGGATATATTAAAGGATTTCACTCATTGACGCACTCTTACGCACATCACAAGAGATGCGTAATAAAATCGACTTTTAGGATTAACAACCGTTCAAATAAATAATAGTAGATGAGGTTTGAAGTTTGTCCGTCCGTATCTGTCTGTGTGTTTATGTCTTTTGTCTTGGTTGTTTTTTTGCTCAAGGGATGGAAAATATCCTCATTCTATGAATATTATTAGGGGTTAAGCCACAAAGTACAAATATCCTTATGAGTGTTTTAATCAAATGCACTTTCATTGCTTTGGAGGTTGGCAAAAAAAAAATGTAACATGTTTTTATTATTTTTAATCGCTTAATAAATGCAAAGGATTGTCAAGTTGAATGCTATTTTATGATTTTATGGCCTTCTATGAGTAAGGATGGTGTAATGTGGTAATTTGAACTCTTTACAAAAATAATAGGGATAGTAGGGAAGCACTACCAGAAAAGGTGATATTTGTTATGAAGATATTTAATAAACTTAATATTGTTAAATATGAAAACAACAAATTAGTTCAAGATAATTGAAATTGATACGGATTTGGAATAAAAACTTCGAACAGACGGCCTAATGTTTTCTTAATAATAAACAAGCACACTTAAACAAATATTGACCTAATATGGAAGATTATGCAACTTAAATTGTAGGACTCGAAATTTACGCAATGCTAAGGGCAAACTTCTTTAAAATAATGACATTTTAATTAAAAGAAAGTTTATGATCCCTGCTTCAAAATTTTTTTCATTAAATTTAGGACACAAATCTTGAAATTTTGCGTCCCTCTGTTGAAGTTGTAGATCTTTGAATTAAGGCAAATGTTCCTTAAAATAAAGAAAAACATTTTTAATTTAAAGAAATCGTTTTTAACTCAACTGGCATATTGAATTTTTAAATTTAAGATAAAAACGCTTCAAATATAGGTCAAGACTTATTTTAAGGATTTGCATCCTTGGTTTGAAGTTTTTTTAGCATTAAGAAAATAGTTTTTACTTTGAAGTACTTGGCATAATTTAGATTTTGAAACTGGAATTTGTTTGCACATGAATATTTTTATTAATATACCGCAAACAGAGAATAAAAATTCGATGAATGAGACCTGTATCCAATTTTAATTTTATTGGTCCTAGATTTAAAGCCAGGGAGGTCCGTAAAAAATGTTTATATTTTAAAGAAGCCGCATCTTTGGCTCGGAATCAATACCAAAATCCTTAAAGGAAGGTCAAAATCTTTGGATCCAAGTAAACTTTGTTTTGAGTGTACCCAGCAAAAAAAGCGTGGCCAAAAAAGTAGTGAAAAAGTTATTTTTGGATCCGGAAGTGGTGCAAAATTGGCGCAGAAGCGATGAATTTAACATGGACTTGTCATAGGACGAATGTCCACCATTTTAACAGCCATTGCACTGAATTTGCATCACTTCTTAAGGTGTGATGCGAATTCAGTGTTTTGAATGTGAATTAAGAAATTTTGTGATATTTTGACAAAGAACTAATTTTTAAATTTTTTTTATGAGTTTTAATGCATTCTTACGCTTATGTGGAACGTTTGACATCAAATATTTTAAAAAATTCGCAATTTTTCTGGGATAGATTTGGCATTTTTTTTCGGCAAAATTTAAATAATTTTTACCATCTTATTAATTCTTACTATATATTTTTAACCCATTGGAAACAAAAAATTTAAAAATTTCCGCTACAAATATGAAAAAGGTAAGTTATAAAAAAATTGACTCAAACGAACTTCCTGTGCAGCTAAAATAAAAAACTTCTTAGGGAGGACATTTTTGGAAGTGCTTTTAAAGTTATACCGTTAGAAGAACTTCCAAATTTTTTTGCTGGTTATATAAGACCGTAAGTTCGGCCAGGAGGCTTCGAAAGCCAAATCTGGGGATCGGTCTATATGGGACCCATATAATAATCATGGACCGATATGAATTAGAACCACTTACCAAATTTCAACCAGATCGGATGAAATTGGCTCCTCCAAAACGCTTCGAAAGCCCAACCAAGGGATCGGTTTCTATGGAGAATATATATAACTATGCACCGATATGAACCACCCAGCAAAACAAGAGCTTCCAAAAAAGTAGTTTGGATCCCCAATCTGTGATCCGGAAGTAGTGCAAACTTGGATCATCTCCAATGAATTTTACATGAGCTTGTCATAGGACGGAAGTACTCCCTTTTTGGATCTATTGCATTGCTTTAGAAGTTGTGCCCTGGGAGTTAATTTGAATGAAGAAATTTAAAAAGCGAAAAAAAAAATTTTTTCAACCAATTTCACTTTTTTTATCCATATGTTTTATTCCACTATTATTTTCCTATTATCTAATTTTTACAATTTGAAAAACTTTTTCGCTCCGACCAGGGATTGAACCTGGGTTTGCTGGCACCATAACAGAACGCCTTAGCACACTCAGCCACAAACGCCATTGAACATAAAACGTCGAAAGGTCAATTCAAATGTTTGCGATATGATCGTAATACGACACCAAGGAATAACATTCTAATTGCTTCTCGAGATGTTCTTTATTAGTATGAACGAAAAAATAAGAAACGCAGGTTCAAATCTCACCATGGGCAATTTTTTCATCAAATATTTTTCTAAAAAAAATATTTTTTTATGCTATGCATCGTTTTAATTTTTTATTTTCGGCATATATTTTCGTAGAAATATATTTTTTCCATTAAAAATCAACAAAAAAAATTTTCGTAATTTGCAAAACCTTCTTAAAAGAACTTCCATGGAAGCGAAAAAGTCAAACGGCACAGGTTTAAATCCCAGCGGGGATAAAATTTATTTTGTTTATTATTATTTTTTTACTTTATTATTAATTTTCTATTTTTTTTTTTTTATTTTTTATTAGTTTTCTATTATTTTGTAAAATTTAATTGTCGAAAATTTGCACTTAAAATAGCCTGATTGCTTTCTTTTTAATACTTGTCCACAAGGACTGCATCGGCAGTATAAAAAATCATTGGGGGATCCCACGATGCTCTTTAGAAGAAATGTTTGTGGACTTGTTCAAAAGGACTGCATCGGAAGTTGGAAAAACTCGATGGGGGATTCTGGGATGGGCTTTAAAAGAAATGTTTGTGGAACAACTTCCATTTTTTTTTTGCTGGGCAATGTTGTATGGTTGAGGCCACAGACTAAATTTTATCCGGATCGGATGAAAGGTGCTACACTGAAGGGGCTCCGCAAACAAGCAGCGGCTTCGAAACAGAATTTTTAGAAGCCAGAAGTTACTTTACACATAACGCCAAACAACATTTTCTATAGAAATAAAATTTTAACAAAATTTTCTATAGAAACAAAATTTTTACAAAACTTTCTATAAAAATAAAAGTTTTACAAAATTTTCTATAGAAATAAAAATTTTAACAAATTTCCTATAGAACTACAATTTTGACAAAATCTTCTATAGAAATAAAATATTGACAAAATTTTCTATAGAAACATATGTTGACAAAATTTTCTATAGAAATAAAATTTTGAAAACATTTAAAAAAAATTTTAATTTAAATTTTAAATTGCAGTCTACAGGGATTTGTCCAACTAAATTTGACAAATATTCTTTTCCTCTGTTGATTAAGCTACACTTGTAGTTTAGTCAATGTATGGTTTTAAGCTGCAATAAAAAACAACAACAATGCTTAAAGAACAAAACCAACAATAACAAAACAAAAAGAATTTTAAAAAATTTTCAAAAATTAAAAAAAAAAAATATTTTTATATAAGTAAAATTTTCTATGGAAAGAAATGTTTACAAAATTTTCTATAGGCATAAAATTTTGACAAAAATCTTCTATGCGTATAAAATTATAACAAAATTTTCTATAGCAATAAAATTTTGACAAAATTTTTTTAACAATCATATCCTGACCAAAAGAAATAAAATTTTGACAAAATCATCAATAGAAATAACATTTTGACAAACTTTTCTATGGAAATAAAATTTTGAGAACATTTTGTATACACAGAAAAAAATTTCCATAGTTAAACTTACACTAAATTTAAATTATTTTTAATGGAAAAAAATTATTTGCTAGTAGTTAAATTTTATTATTTTTTTTTTCGAAATTTTCCACAGATTAATGAAATTTTACTTTTGTCTCAAAAATTTTATGAACTAAACATGAGTATAAAGTTCTATGACCGTACACATAAGTTCAATAACTAACTGAACTAAAGCAAACGAAGATTTTCATACGATTCCCACCACAAAAAAAAGTGAACTGTTTTATAGGAAGAATGAACTACATCGCACGAAAATTAAACTAAATTTTGCTCCACATTTGGAGATTTCCACAAAGCGTTGTTAAAACCAGGAAATTTTAATGCCCTGTTGTACTTCTTAACTGCAGTTCAAGAAATTACATCCTCTTATAGAAGAAAAAATTAACTAAAAGTAAAGAAGAAAATCATTTTGGCACCAATGATGACCATTTTAACCATACAGTAGTTCATTCTTACTATTTTTGGGAATCGTACGAAAATCTTCTCTTGCTTTAGTTCATATTGAACTTATGTGTACGGTCATTGAAATTTATACTCACGTTTAGTTCATAAAATTTTTGAGACATACTTAAAAAAAGTAAGATTTTATTAAACTGTGGAAAATTTCGATAAAAATAATAAAATTGTTCCAATAAAATAAGTTACATTTAGTTAGTTTAACTACGGAAAATGTTTTCTGTGTAGTTTAATTTTTAAATACAATTCATTTAACCCTTTCACTACCGATGTCCACTTAGAAGGACATTCGAAAAAGACACCAAATTCTATTTTCCCACTTAGTTTCGGTTTATTTCTCGATGCTATTTTAAAGTAGAGGCTTCAATCTAAATAACCTATAAATATTATCCATATTGGTGAGGTCTAAAATGCATTTTTATAAACTTCTTTAACAAAAAACGAAAAATACGAAAATTTGTACTGCATGTTTCTAGTAAATGGACATTTATACAACAACTATAGCTGATACTTTTACGGGTTCTTTTTGTATTTTTCCTCACACTTTGAAAGATATTATAGGCCAAATAGCGTTTATTTTCGTAAGACCAAGTGGTCACAATTCAAGAATCAAGTTTTCAGAACAAGCTCATATAGCTCGTGAAGTAATTGAGGTAGGTTTTCAAAATGATAATTTTTGTTCTACAAGCTGTTAGTACAAGTAAAAACAGAAGAAAAATAAAAGTTTTTATCATTAGGTTTATTTCGGTAGTGAAAGGGTTAATGAGATTTTGATAAACTTTTCCACAGAAATAAAATTTTGCCAAAATCTTCTATAGAAATAAAATTTTGACAAAATTTTTCATTGAATGAAATGTTTACAAAATTTTCTATAGAAAAATAATTTTAACAAAATTTTCTATAGGTATAAAATATTGACAAAATTTTCTATAACAATAAAATGTTCACAAATTTTCTATAGAAATAAAATTTTGACAAAAGTTTCTATAGAGGCAAAATTTTTCTATGGAATGAAATGTTTACAAAATTTTCTATAGACATAAAATTTTGGAAAAAATTTCTATAGACATACAATTTGAACAAAAGTTTCTATAGAAATAAAATGTTGACAATATTTTCTATATAAATAAAATTTTGACAAAATTTTCTATAGAAATAAAATTTTGACAAATTTCTCTATAAATAGAATTAAAATGTTAACAAAATTTTCTATAACAATAAAACGTTGAAAAAATTCTTATAGATATAAAATTTTGAAACAAATTTCCTATAGGAATACAATTTTGACAAAATTTTCTATAGAAATAAAATTTTGACAAACGTTTCTATAGAAACAAAATGTTGACAAAATTTTCTATAGAAATAAAATTTTGAGAATATTTTCTATAGAAATAAAATTTTGACAAAATTTTCTATAGAAAAAAAAAATTTTGACAAATTTCTCTATAAATAGAATTAAAATGTTGACATAATTTTCTATGGAATGAAATGTTAACAAAATGTTCTATAACAATAAAACGTTGAAAAAATTCTTATAGATATAAAATTTTGAAACAAATTTCCTATAGGAATACTATTTTGACAACATTTTCCATAGAAATAAAATTTTGACAAAATTTTCTATAGAAATACAATTTTGACAAAAATTCCTATAGAAAAAAAAATTTTGACAAAATTTTGTATGGAATGAAATGTTTACAAAATTTTCTATAGACATAATATTTTGACAAAATTTTCGATTTTAACAAAATTTTCGATAGCAATAAAATTTTAACAAAATTTTCTATAACAATAAAATTAAAAAAAAAAATTCTATAATAATTAAATTTTGACAAAATTTTTTATAGAAATAATATTTTGACAAAATTGTGTAACGAAATACAATTTTGACAAGATCTTTTATAGAAATCAAAATTTGACAATATTTTCTATAGAAATCAAATTTTGACAATATTTTCTACAGAAATAAAATTTTGGAAAAAAAATCCTATAGTGTAGTTCACTTTAGTGAATTACCCGAATTTATTCTGATAATTGGTTGATAGTTTTGCTGCAAGTAAAGGATGCTGATGAAGAATGTGGTAATTCCGTAACAGCTGTCCATCCACACCCAGAGAAGGAATATGATCACCCCAAACATGTTTCAAGAGCAAAATGTTATTTTTGAGTGGTGAACATGGGACATTTTTGTAGCAAAAATGTAGTTTTTTATGCAAACATATACATGGTTTCCGAAATCAGATACATAATGTTTGAGAAAATAACATTGATGCGACGAACGTGTTACATGTTTGCCGTCAAAAAATAACATTTTGCTCTTGAAACATGTTTGATGTGATCATTAGATAGGGTCACGAAAAAAAGTTGATGCGATCACCACCCAGTTTTGTAGCACAAAAAAAAGTTTTGATGTTCCGAAATTGTCTTCGTATATGCCACAAAACGGGGGGTGACCGCATCAACTTTTTTTTCCTTTAGGCCCTGACCCTATCTAGTGGTCATATTCCTTCTCTGGGTGCAACCGTCTTGCAGTCTATAGGGCTTTTAGTCAATGCATGGTTTTAAGCTGAAATCAAAAACAACAATAAGGGTAGGTTTTTGGTAAAATTGTCTCCAAATTTTGCAGGAAATTCTGATAACGACTCCACACCCCTGATTCTTAGTTGAACGTGGTGGTGTTTGTTCACTTAAGTGATTTTCGCAACGTAACGAATGTGTCACGAGGACACCAAGTTACTTTGTTGACTCAAAAAATACAAAAGTATCAACTTGATCAGACTTCCTCGAACAGGTGTTCATTTTTAAATTTGTGCAGTTACACCCAGAGAAGGTATATGATCACCTCAAACATGTATTAACCCAGATATGCCGACGGGCCGTTATATTCTGTAGCACACCAACAAGTAGATTAGAAAATGTAAAGCACTGTAAACGCTGAAACCTGAACATAACAGGTGTACTACATGTAGTACGGTCGGCATATCTGGGTTAAGAGCAAAATGTTATTTTTGGGTGGTGACCATGTAACATGGTTTTCGCAACCATGTTATTTCCTCGGAAATCATCTGATCTGATTTCGGCAAACAGGTTATATTTGACGAGAAAATAACATTTTAGTGACAAACATGTTACATGGTCACCATACAAAAATAACATTTTGCTCATGGAACATCTTTGGGGTGATAATATTCCCTCTCTGCGTGTAAATATGTTCATAAAAGTACGGAATTGGTTGCGGCAGTAGCAAGGTACTTTTTTCACTCAAAAAGTACAAAAGTTTCAACTCTATCAACCCTGAAAGAGTATCCAATAATTTTTACATAAAAGAGGTGTTTCATAGGTGAAAATCATAAATTTTCAAGGTTACATTTTTTTAAATTTTTTGAATTGATAATTTAGGCTAATACCTTCAAATTATGCTTTTATTATTTTTTTTTATTCGCAGATTTTGTATAAACTAGTGGAAGGCGAAATTATTGCCCACCTTAATGTAGCGTCATAACTTCCTACCATCTCTGCCATGGAAAATGTAAAACAAAGTCAATTGGCATGAGTCTATTAGTGTAAACTAGTGGAAGGCGAAATTATTGCCCACCTTAATGTAGCGTCATAACTTCCTACCATCTCTGCCATGGAAAATGTAAAACAAAGTCAATTGGCATGAGTCTATTAGTGCCACCACCCAAAAATTATCTCACCCTTTTGAAAAAAAAAAAAACTAAACTACCCAAAGCCTACTATGGCTGCCTCTTTTGAAATGATTATTGAAATTTCATTATAACATTGTCTTGTTTGTCGGTCTATTGTTGTACCATCTCTATTATATGAGCTCTTGATGTTGTTGTTGTTGTTATTGTCCTCATACTTCATCCTATGGCATTTGCTTCTGTTGACATTCTCCACTGCTAAGGCTCTTGTTGTTGTAGTTTTTGTAGACAATTGTTTTTTCCCCTTTGAGTGGCTTAAATCGGCTTAAATGTTATGATAAATAAAAATAAAAGGATCAACATTTGCCAACAAATTAACTTGACATTGAGCCTTAAGGATAACAGCAAATAGCCAGCAATGAATTTTTTGGTTTGTAGGCAGGACATACTACATACTACACCACAAAAGTAAAAGAAAAGATTAACTTTATACGCAAAAGCCTATTTAAAGAAATTTAATTAAAAATCTCCTCTCTGTGTCACCAGCTTGGAAGAAATAATTTAATTAATAAACCCCCCATCCTTTGTGCTTTCATTGAAGGTATGCATCGTAAATCCATAGATGCCCAACATACATTACGTGATGATTCGGGTGTTAGTGATCCCGAAGATCCTGAGGGTGACATGGAAACAAATATTCCACACTCACAGGAAAAATTATCAAAAAGTCAACGAGAATTAAGTTCTTCAACAGAATCTTTAAATGTGGTTAGCCCTACACCGCCTTCGTCGTCATTGCCGCCACCATCATCATCCCCTGCCACCACGCCCACAGCTACAACCATTTCAACACCCTCACCTCATATAGATCTCAATTCTCCGGCAGCTTCACCAGTGCATCAACAAATGCCAAATTATTTTGCCAATGCATCACCATCGTCCTCATCAACTCTGCCTTATAGTAATCACCATCATTTTATGTCACAAACTTCGAGGCCTACAGGTCAACCCTTAAATGCAACGGGGAAAAATATCGAAGCAACTGTCTCATCATCTTCATCATCACTGGCTCCACAATCTACACCCTCGTATCATCCTCTTTTGGATGCTGCAAATGCCAGTGCCTGTGCTGGAGCAACAACAACCAAAGACTTTCATATGATTATGAATACAGCAGTGGCGGCTGCTGCTGCAGCAGCTGGTGATATTTATGGGACGAATTTAATGCAAGATCCTGATACATTTAGGTGAGTAAATAATTGCGTTTTTTGAATAAACTTCAAATTTGTTTTTATCGATGGTGAGCCGAAAGTAAAGTACTGTATGAGAAACGTACCTATTGTACATTAAATTAAAAATAGAATTATTTTTGGACAATTAATTTTGTCGCAAAAAATATAAAATCATTTTAAAACCAGTAAGGAAAGTCTAAAGTCGGGCGGGGCCGACTATATTATACCCTGCACCACTTTGTAGATCTAAATTTTCGATACCATATCACATCCGTCAAATGTGTTGTGGGCTATATATAAAGGTTTGTCCCAAATACATACATTTAAATATCACTCGATCTAGAAGAATTTGATAGACTTCTACAAAATCTATAGACTCAAAATTTAAGTCGGCTAATGCACTAGGGTTGAACACAATGTTAGTAAAAAGCAAGTAAGGAAAGTCTAAAGTCGGGCGGGGCCGACTATATTATACCCTGCACCACTTTGTAGATCTAAATTTTCGATACCATATCATATCCGTCAAATGTGTTGGGGGCTATATATAAAGGTTTGTCCCAAATACATACATTTAAATATCACTCGATTTGGACAGAATTTGATAGACTTCTACAAAATCTATACACTCAAAATTTAAGTCGTCTAATGCACTAGGGTGGAACACAATGTTAGTAAAAAAACATGGGAAACATTTAAATCTGAAGCAATTTTAAGGAAACTTCGCAAAAGTTTATTTATGATTTATCGCTCGATATATATGTATTAGAAGTTTAGGAAAATTAGAGTCATTTTTACAACTTTTCGACTAAGCAGTGGCGATTTTACAAGGAAAATGTTGGTCGAAATCAGTAAAACATATATATGGGAGGTAAATCTAAATTTTTTACCGATTTCAACCTAATTTGGCACGCATAGCTACAATGCTAATTCTACTCCCAGTGCAAAATTTCAACTAAAGCGGAGTTAAAAATTGACCTCTGTGGTCATATGAGTGTAAATCGGGCGAAAGCTATATATGGGAGATGTATCTAAATCTGAACCGATTTCAACCAAATTTGGCACGTATAGCTACAATGCTAATTATACTCCCTGTGCAAAATTTCAACTAAATCGAAGCAGAAAATTGGCCTCTGTGGTCATTTGAGTGTAAATCGGGCGAAAGCTATATATGGGAGCTATATCTAAATCTGAACCGATTTGGCTGATATTTTGCAAGTTTTTCGAGACTCATAAAATATTCGGATGTTCGGAATTTGAGGAAGATCGGTTGATATACACGCCAATTATGACCAGATCGGTGAAAAATATATATGGCAGTTATATCTAAATCTGAATCCATTTTTTCCAGAATCAATAGGGATCGTCTTTGAGCCGAAACAGGACCCTATGCCAAATTTTAGGACAATCGGACTAAAACTGCGAGCTGTACTTTGCACACAAAAATACATCAACAGACAGACAGACGGACAGACAGACAGACAGACGGACATCGCTAAATCGACTCAGAATTTAATTCTAAGACGATCGGTATACTAAACGATGGGTCTCAGACTTTTCCTTCTTGGCGTTACATACAAATGCACAAACTTATTATACCCTGTACCACAGTAGTGGTGAAGGGTATAAATATGGGAAACATTTAAATCTGAAGCAATTTTAAGGAAACTTTGCAAAAGTTTATTTATGATTTATCGCTCGATATATATGTATTAGAAGTTTAGGAAAATTAGAGTCATTTTTACAACTTTTCGACTAAACAGTGGTGATTTTACATGGAAAATATTGGTATTTTGACCATTTTTGTCGAAATCAGAAAAACATATATATGGGAGCTATATCTAAATCTGAACCGATTTCAACCAAATTTGGCACGCATAGCAACAATGCTAATTCTACTCTCTGTGCAAAATTTCAACTAAATCGGAGTTAAAAATTGGCCTCTGTGGTCATATGAGTGTAAATCGGGCGAAAGCTTTATATGGGAGATATATCCAAATCTGAACCGATTTCAAGCAAATTTGGCACGCATAGTTATAACGCTAATTCTACTCCCTATGCAAAATTTCAACTAAATCGGAACAAAAAATTTACCTCTTTGGGCAAATGAGTGTAAATCGGACGAAAGCTATATATGAGAGCTATGTCTAAATCTGAACCGATTTGGCTGGTATTTTGCAAGTTTTTCAAGACCCATAAAATATTCGGATGTACGGAATTTGAGGAAGATCGGTTGATATACACGCCAATTATGACCAAATCGGCGAAAAATATATATGGCAGCTATATCTAAATCTGAACCGATTTTTTCCAAAATCAATAGGGATCGTCTTTGAGCCGAAACAGGACCCTATACCAAATTTTAGGACAATCGGACTCAAACTGCGAGCTGTACTTTGCACACAAAAATACATCAACAGACAGACAGACAGACAGACGGACAGACAGACAGACGGACATCGCTAAATCGACTCAGAATTTAATTCTAAGCCGATCCGTATACTAAAAGGTTGGTCTATGTTTACTCCTTCTTGGCGTTACATACAAATGCGCAAACTTATTATACCCTGTACCACAGTAGTGGTGAAGGGTATAAACATTGTTTTCTTGCTAATTGCATTTTCCCTCACGTCTTTCTCACATCCACGAGGTTTTTTAGTTCTTAACACCTTTTCCTGTAATACCAACAATGTAGAAGAAATTATACGATTTTATAAATTTTTAAAATTTTTTTACCTTTCGCCTGGACGGAGAATCGAACCGCGGACCATGCACTTTGTAAGCCAACACACTGTAAATTTCAAGTAGATCGAAGATGTTTAAATTTTGCTCTATTGTTTTAAAGGCACGTCACTTTCCCCGATACAATATCGACAAACACCGTAGTGAATAGCACCCCTAACCTTCCCTGAAAATTCTTGAAACTTTCCTTCAAGTGTAGGGGGGGGGGGAAGGAAGTGTCCTCTTCGTTCATAACCTTCCCCACTGCCTATGTACATTTCAAGAAAACTTTGTTTTTTTCCCAGTTTTAGAGGAGGACCTCCTCCCCGACTATATATCGAAAAGTGATGTAGCGTATCTTTTGTAAACGTCCCAGAAAATGTCAAGCAAATTATAAGCCTAAAAGGGCGGCCTCTCTTCCGTCCAAATATCACAAAATCAGGTATTAATATCGTAACCTCTCCCCAGTCCTCTGTAAATTTCAAGTAACTCGGTAAAAGTTTAATTGTTTCTCTGTATGTACTTAAGAGAAGCGGATGTCTCCCTATGCCCTTTTATTTTTATTAAAAAATCAAGAACCTGATATAAATTTCATAACCCATTTTTTCAGTAAAATTTCAGTCGGGGGAGTTTAGTTTTGTTTGTACTTTCAAACAAAAAAATTCAAACTCCCCGACCAAATATCGAAAAATAATGTAGCGGATTTTTGTCTAGATGCCAACCTCAACATTCAATGAAAATTTCAAGCAAATCGCATAATTTTGTTCCAAGTTTCAAAAAGTCCGACGAAGGGGAGGTCCGCCTCCGCGACCAGGTGTCAAAAAATGAGGTACCCTATTTTCACCACATGAACGCCCCCTACGATCTCTGAAAGTTTCAAGTAAATCGGTTCAGCCGTTTCGGAGCCAACGGATACAAACAAACAAACATAGATTGAATTTTATATATATAGATAGATTATTCCAGTATTATTCGAATGAGTGCGAGAATTAAAATCTGGAAAGTTTAGTACGTTTAGTTTCGGACAAATTAAAAATATTTTATTTTGAAGATGTTGATCAAATTTTTGTGTTTAGTGTAAAAAAATAATTTTTCATTCGAAAGAAATTTCTATAGACAATTTTGTCAAAATTTTATTTCGTTGTTGTTTGATAGTTGGCCTTTAAATTGTTAATTATATTTGTTTAGTTCGACCTCGAGCCGAACTAAACAAATATAACTAAAATTTTGTTTCTATAGGAAATTTTGTCAAAACTGTATTTCTAAAAATTTGTCAAAAATTTATTTCTATAGAAAATTTTGTAAAAATTTTATTTATATAGAAAATTTTGCCACAATTTTATTTCTATAGAAAGTTTTTGCAAAATTTTATTTCTATGGAAACTTTTGTCAACATTTTATTTCTATAGAAAGTTTTTGCAAAATTTTATTTCTAAGGAAACTTTTGTCAAAATTTTATATCTATAGAAAATTTTGTCACAATTGTATATCTATATTAAATTTTGGCAACATTTTATTTCTATAGAAACTTTTGTGAAAATGTTATTTCTATAGAACATTTTTTGTCAAAATTTCATTTGTATGGAAAATTTTGTCAAAATTTTATTTCTATAGAATATTTTGTAAAAATTGTATTTTTATAGAAAATTTGGTAAAAATTTTATTTCAATAGAACATTTTTTTAAATTTTTTTTTTTATAGAAAAATTTCTCAACATTTTATTTCTATTGAAAATTTAGTCAAAATTGTATTTCTGTAGAAAATTTGGTTTCTATAGAAAATTCTACCAAAATACGATGAATTCTACCAATCTACCAAACAGTAAAAAATCTAACATTTTTGGTAGACTTCTGCGAATTGTGGCAATCATGCCCCTGAGTCGATTTACCCATGTACGTCTGTCCGTCCGTCTATCTGTCTGAGAACGCATTTTTGTAATCAAAGTCTATGTCGCATTTCTAGTCCAATCGTCTTCAAGTTGGGTTAGAGTAGAACCCTATTGATTATGGCTTTCGCCTGATCATATGATAACAGAGGCCATAGTTTTACTTCGAGTTACGTGATAAGCACATTTCAGCAAAACCGGTTGAAATGTGGTACGTGTTGTAAGTATATGGCAACTAATAACCCCACAAAGACTGGTCCATATCGGTCCATAATTATATATAGTCTCATACTAACCGATTCCCAGATTTGACCTTCGGAGCCCCTTGGAGGAGCAAATTTCATCCGACTCGGTTGAAATTTGGTAGAGTGTGCTAGTATACGGCCGCTAACATCCATGGGAAAATTGGTCCACACACGCAGAGAAGGAATATGATCACCTCAAACATATTTCAAGAGCAAAATGTTATTTTTGTATGGTGACCATGTAACATGTTTGCCACAAAAATGTTGTTTTCTCGTCAAACATAACCCGCTTGCCGAAAGCAGATACATAATTTCCGAGAAAATAACATGGTTGCGACCATCATGTTACATGGTCACCACCCAAAAATAACATTTTGCTCTTACAAAATGTATGAGGTGATCATATTCCTTCTTTGGGTGTATCGGTCTATAGGTACATATAGCCCCCAGATAAACCGATCCCCAATCACACAAAAATTGTTTCATATCGTTTCATAATTTTTTATATACCCCCATATTTCACTTCTGGCTCTCTGATTACCGCGCAAAAGTTCATATCGATTCGTAATTATTTGTCTTTATTCAGACGACGATGTTAAGAAGTTTTAAGATACATTACCATCGGCAAGTATTAACACAACCCAAGTAATTGTCTTTAGTAGACGTTTCTACGCAATCCATGGTGTAGTGTACATAAGATTCGGTCTGGCCGAACTTACGGCCGTATATACTTGGCTTTACTAACATTCTGCTCCGTCGATTTAAGTTTTAATTCTAGAGATTTTGGACAAATTTGAAGGATTTGACATGGCATCGAAGATATGAATCTACAAAATGGAGTAGAATATAATATAGTCCGCCCCGCCTGACCTTAGAGCCTAAGGTCAGGCGGGGCCGAATGCTCCGTCGATTAAGTTTTAATTCTAGAGATTTTGTACAAATTTGAAGGATTGGACATGGTATCCAAAATATGGATCTACAAAATGGAGTAGAATATAATATAGTCGGCCCCGCCTGACCTCATTAGCGTACCTAGACAATTTTCCTAGGAGGGGGGGGGGGGGGGGGGGGGGGGCTATAGCCCCCCTAGCTAAAAATTTATAGACTGAACTTATAGGTGCAACTAATGTTTTATTTCATAAAATTGAGACTGATTCCTGAGGACCTGTTTATGGGTTGCTCCTGCTAAATTGTCCCAGGACGTGTCCTTTGGGATGAGTCCAAGACGCGTCCTAAAATGTAAGTTCACTCCGTCAATGACAAACCCATGTTAAAGTGGACGGTCCCTTCCATACATTTTGATCAGAACTGGGACTGGTCCATACACACCAGGGACTAGTCCTGTACCAGTTCTGTGGTTGATCCATTTCCTGTAGGGTAGTTCCACACTTTTCCCAGCAAAAAATTGGGAGTTGTTCTAAAGGCACAACTTTAAAGCACTTCCAAAAATGTCTTCACAAAGAAGTTAACTATTTTAACTACACAGGAAGTTTTTTTACTACATTTTTTTATATTTTAATGCGTAATTTTTTGCTTTCTTTTTTCAAATAGTTTAAAAAAAGAGTAAGAATAAATAAAATGGTACAAATTATTCAAATTTTGCAACAAAAATGCTAAATCCATTATTGAAAAATCGATAATATATAAAAATATTCGAGGGAAAACGTTTCAAACAAGCGTTAGAATGCATTAAAAATCATAAAAAAGTATAAAAATTATTTATTTGGGAAAATATCACAAAATTTTTAATTCACATTCAAAACACTGAATTCGGATCACACCTTAAGAAGTGATGCAAATTCATTGCAACGGTTGTTGAAACGGTGGACATTCGTTCTATGACAAGTTCATATTACATTCATCGCTTCTCCGCCAATTTTGTACCACTTCCAGACCCAAAAAGAACATTTTCACTTCTTTTTTGGCGACGCTTTTTTGCAGCATTATTAAGATATTAATTTATGAAAGAATAGTTTTAATATCAATTACTATTTTTTATTCAACTAAATCATAAGTTCAACCACAGCTTTATTTCATAAATATCAGACTTCTACCACAACCCAAGTAATTCGATTGTGCATGAAAGTCTTTAGTGGAACTTTGTGCGTTGTACTATATACTCGTACAACGCACAAATTTTTATTATCTATATATATAAAATTCAATCTATGTTTGTTTATTTGTTTGTTTGTTTGTATGTTCCGAGTTGGCTCCGAAACGGCTGAACCGATTTACTT
This sequence comes from Haematobia irritans, assembly GCF_050003625.1. NCBI lineage: Eukaryota > Metazoa > Arthropoda > Insecta > Diptera > Muscidae > Haematobia > Haematobia irritans. Next base: position 33,447,793 of record NC_134399.1, on the reverse strand, counting down.
GAAACTTTCAGAGATCGTAGGGGGCGTTCATGTGGTGAAAATAGGGTACCTCATTTTTTGACACCTGGTCGCGGAGGCGGACCTCCCCTTCGTCGGACTTTTTGAAACTTGGAACAAAATTATGCGATTTGCTTGAAATTTTCATTGAATGTTGAGGTTGGCATCTAGACAAAAATCCGCTACATTATTTTTCGATATTTGGTCGGGGAGTTTGAATTTTTTTGTTTGAAAGTACAAACAAAACTAAACTCCCCCGACTGAAATTTTACTGAAAAAATGGGTTATGAAATTTATATCAGGTTCTTGATTTTTTAATAAAAATAAAAGGGCATAGGGAGACATCCGCTTCTCTTAAGTACATACAGAGAAACAATTAAACTTTTACCGAGTTACTTGAAATTTACAGAGGACTGGGGAGAGGTTACGATATTAATACCTGATTTTGTGATATTTGGACGGAAGAGAGGCCGCCCTTTTAGGCTTATAATTTGCTTGACATTTTCTGGGACGTTTACAAAAGATACGCTACATCACTTTTCGATATATAGTCGGGGAGGAGGTCCTCCTCTAAAACTGGGAAAAAAACAAAGTTTTCTTGAAATGTACATAGGCAGTGGGGAAGGTTATGAACGAAGAGGACACTTCCTTCCCCCCCCCCCCTACACTTGAAGGAAAGTTTCAAGAATTTTCAGGGAAGGTTAGGGGTGCTATTCACTACGGTGTTTGTCGATATTGTATCGGGGAAAGTGACGTGCCTTTAAAACAATAGAGCAAAATTTAAACATCTTCGATCTACTTGAAATTTACAGGGAACGTGGGAGGAGGTGATTAATTTTATACATGATTTTTAAATTAGTATATGATTTTTTGATATCTGGTTGGGGAAGGGGAAAAGTGAAATAAATTTTGTTGATTTAATTCGATAGAATTTATAGGGACCATTGAGTAGTTTTTGAAATTAATATAGGGTATGTGATAGTCCGATATCACGTCGCAGTGGAGTGAAGGTGGGGAGGGGGTTCCCTTTTGTTCGTTTTTTTTTTTCTTAAATTGAAAGTAGAGGGTTTTCCGTAAATGGGAACTCGATACATAATTTTATGATTTTTGCACAGACTTCTGCCAGACTTCTTTTTAGAAAAGAACTTAAATTTACATGAAATTGGCAGCAAACGTAGAGGTTGCATCATTTTCCAACATTTTAGCAAATATTAATGTGGTAAAATTTTTTACTATTTTTGATTTTTCCGATTTAAATGATGAGAAACAGTAAGTCTTTGTATGTTATTATAATATAGTGCTTAATTTTCAGATATGTTGAGGAGAAGGATACCTTTCCTTGACAAACCACACTTAAAATTCACAAGAAATATAGAAGAAGGTACACCCTCTCGCGCCGTATTTGTACCTATAAACGAAAAATCAAGTAGGTCGATTTGTTTAAAAGAATTCAAATCTTTTCGAATTTGTTTTAAGCATGAAGGATATAGTTGACTAAGTTAATGCAAAATGTTTCTCCAAATACGCTTCGGAAGGCGCAACGAAGCGGGCCGGGTTACACTAGTAATTTTTATAAAAATGTAAAATCGTAAATAGGTTTTCAAATTCTGGGGGGGCTAAAATTTTTCTGGGGGGGACTAAGCCCCCTCCCCAGAGGCCTTCCTACGCTTATGCCTGACCGTAGAGTCTAAGGCTTAGACTCACTTACTTGTTTTCAATGTACTGGACTTAATTATCTCTTCACCAAAACCCAAAACGTAATTTTTTCTAAAAATTTTAAAAATTCAGAAATTCAAAAAAGTTGCCATTTCCAAAATTTTTTGTTTAATTGCTAACTAAAGGATAATAAGCACTCCAGATTTAGCATATACGCTGAAAAAAATGTTTATTTCTTCATTTCTTGGGTCTGCATACAATAGAAACTTATACATTTAATACATCGGGACAGGGCTTGGTCCAAACCCATTTGTTCCACATAACACATTCGCCCAAGGCAGAATCAAACATATGGCCTACATCACAACGTTCCAATTCTGGTTCTTCGCCCACGAAATTGCACAGCCAATAGGCAGTGGGATCCCAGAAATTACGAATGGGTACATTCAAGTTTTCCTCAGTACAAAGGGGTTTATTATCACTGTTCGGATCGCAACTAAGGGCTGAGGCCAAAAGGCAAGCCAAAATAGTTAAGCAACATAAAACTGTAAATATAAGGATCAGTTATCACGTTTTCGTTGCAATCGTTTTGCAAAACTTACAGATCTTCATATTCTCAAATCAAAATTTTTTCTCTTTGACGTTACACTTGGAAATAAGTTTTGAACTTGACATACTCTGCCATATTTCTCAGACTATTTATAGTTCTCTGCCGGATAGTTCCATCTGTATGATAGGTGTGTGATTATTTGTTTAATACTTTTAATTAAGTTTTCTAATTATTCGCTGTGTAAAACACAATGTATAAAAGTGCAATTGCAATATTTGTAGTTGCATTGATAAAAATGCATGTTCCATGAATTGCAATGTCAAGATCTGGAAGATATATATTCATAGTCAATATCACCAGGTAAAGAGACAATTGTCAGATAGTTGAAAACTTGAAACTGTTCTTGAAAGTAATTCGTATGATTGAGTCGGTATAGTGGACTGAGGTTTGTTAATTTTGTTCTGTGTTTGCGTCCACTTAGTTAGTGCAAAGGATCTGTTAGCTATTCATCCCAAGTGATATGTCGGTAAGTCTGTGAAAAAAATCTGTGGTTGGAAAATTTCTAAAAAGTTGCAACTGCATATGCCAAGTTTTGTGTCACCTGTAGGGTGATCAAAAAAACGTTTTTTTTTAAAGTCGAGTTTTCTCGACCCGACCATTTTTTATAACCGGTGGTCGCTTGTTTAGTGTTTTAATTAAGTTTTCTAATTATTCGCTGTGTAAAACACAATCTATAAAAGTGCAATTGCAATATTTGTAGTTGCATTGAAAAAAACTTATGTTCCATGAATTGCAATGTCCAGATCTTGGAGATACATAATCATAGTCAATATAATCATGTAATGAGATAATTGTCAGATAGTTGAAGACTTGAAACTATTCTTGAAAGTCGGTATAATCAACTGAGGTTTGTTAATTTTGTGCTGTGTTGGCGTCCACTTAGTTAGTGCAAAGGATCTGTTAACTATTCAAACAAAGTGATCTGCTGGCAAGTCTGTGGCACCCGCATGGTCCAATTTTTGTGAAGAAACGAAAAACGTAAATATTTTTCCACAAATTCAAGAAAACGTTTTAGACGTAGACCCAAACGAATACGAATTAAGTATTAACAAGTATATACGGCCGTAAGTTCGGCCAGGCCGAAGCTTATGTACCCTCCACCATGGATTGCGTAGAAACTTCTACTGAAGACTGTCATCCACAATCGAATTACTTGGGTTGCGGTAACACTTGCCGATGGCAAGGTATCTTAAAACTTCCCGACACCGTAATATATACCACATAGTCCATATGTGGTATATAAATATTAAACTAAAAAAGGCCGATTAAATACGTATATAATTAAGTTTAAAGTTTCTATAGAAATAAAATTTTCACAACATTTTCTGTAGAAGTAAAATTTGGAAAAAATGTTCTATAGAAATAAAATTTGGAAAAAATTTTCTATAGAAATAAAATTTGGAAAAAAATTCCATAGAAATTAAATTTTGACAAAATTTTCTATAGAAATAAAATTTTGACAAAATTTTCTATAGAAATAAAATTTAGACAAAATTTTCTATAGAAATAAAATTTTGTCAAAATTTTCTATAGAAATAAAATTTTGACAAAATTTTCTATAGAAATAACATTTTGACAACATTTTCTATAGAAATACAATTTTGACAAAATTTTCTATAGAAATAACATTTTGACAATGTTTTCTATAAAAATAAAATTTTGGTAGATTATTTTTTGGCTCGAGTGGCAACCATGATTATGAACCGATATGGACCAATTTTTGTGTGATTGGGGATCGGCTATATATAACTATAGACCGATATGAACCAATTTTGGCATGGTTATTAGCGGCCTTATACTAACACCACGTTGCAAATTTCAACCGGATCGGATGAATTTTGCTCCTCCAAGAGGCTCCGGAGATCAAATCTGGGGAACGGTTTATATGGGGGCTATATATATTTATGGACCGATATGGACCAATTCTTGCGTGTTTGTTAGAGACCACATTCTAACACCATGTTCCAAAATTCAACCGGATCGGATGAATTTTACTCCTCCAAGAGGCTCCGGAGGACAAATCTGGGGATCGATTTATATGGGGGCTATATATAATTATGGACCGATATGGACCAATTTTTGCATGGTCATTAGAGATCATATACCAACACCATGTACCAAATTTCAGCCGGATCGGATGAAATTTGCTTCTCTTAGAGGCTCCGCAAGCCAAACCGGGAGATCGGTTTATATGGGGGCTATATATAATTATGGACCGATGTGGACCAATTTTTGCATGGTTGTTAGAGACCATATACTAACATCATGTACCAAATTTCAGCCGGATCGGATGAAATTTGCCTCTCTCAGAGCAATCGCAAGCCAAATTTGGGGGTCCGTTTATATGGGGGCTATACGTAAAAGTGGACCGATATGACCCATTTGCAATACCATCCGACCTACGTCAACAACAACTACTTGTGCCAAGTTTCAAGTCGATAGCTTGTTTCGTTCGGAAGTTAGCGTGATTTCAACAGACGGACGGACGGACGGACGGACATGCTCAGATCGACTCAGAATTTCACCACGACCCAGAATATATATACTTTATGGGGTCTTAGAGCAATATTTCGATGTGTTACAAACGGAATGACAAAGTTAATATACCCCCATCCTATGGTGGAGGGTATAAAAATTATATTTTTTTATGTAAGTTTAAAATCAGCAAAAAATTATATATCTTTACAATATTTTCAGTTGTTGGTAATTTTAATAAGTCAAATGCATCTGAAGTATTTAGATAGGACATGCGGGTATTGTGTAGGGCAGGGCAGGTCGAATGGAGATGTAGTATAGATATGGAGTGGCTGTTGCAAAAAGAGCATTGAGGAGGTGGCTCCTTTTTGAAAAGGTGTTCGTGTGTGAGTTTACAATCTAGAAGTCGTAGTCGCACGAAGCATTTGTTTTGAAGCACAGTAGTCGATGTGGGCAGGACTAGCGAGATTCTGGTTGGATTCAAGGACTGGTATGGGTGCTTATATTTTTCCCAACGATTTTTGATTTTTTCGTTAACCATTTTGTTGGCTTCTTCAATTATGTATTTTTTAGAAGGAGGGATATGTGTGTAGGTTGGAAACTTAGTATGAACATCTTTTGCGACATTGTCGGCGAGTTCGTTTCCAGCTATACCAACGTGGCTGGGCACCCACATAACTTTGACTTTATTTGTCATTTCGGCAATTAGTTGTTGTATGGATAAAATAATTTCATTGGTATTCCAACCGTTTAATGCTGCCTTAAATACAGAATGACAATCAGTGCAAATTACCGTCTTTGTACGCCGACCTTTGCAGAACTCCAGTGACTTTAGTAGAGCTAACGTTTCAGCTTCAAATATAGATGATGATTCGGGCAATAGTCCAGTGTGGATAATACTGCCAGTTTTGTTAACAACAGCAAAGGAAGTGTTTGAAGTAGTTTTTGATCCATCCATGTATAGTGATTCCCATCCATCTTCTTCAAAAGAGTTGATAATGTTTACCATTTACCTTTCGTTTTATTATACCCTCCACCATAGGATGGGGGTATATTAACTTTGTCATTCCGTTTGTAACACATCAAAATATTGCTCTAAGACCCCATAAAGTATATATATTCTGGGTCGTGGTGAAATTCAGAGTGAATCTAATCATGTCCGTCCGTTCGTCTGTTGAAATCACGCTAACTTCCGAACGAGACAAGCTATAGACTTGAAACTTGGCACAAGTAGTTGTTATTGATGAAGGTCGGATGGTATTGCAAATGGGCCATATCGGTTCACTTTTACGTATAGCTCCGATATAAACCGACCCCCAGATTTGGCTTGCGGAGCCTCTAAGAGAAGAATATTTCATCCGATCCGAACAAAAGTGATGAAAATTTTCTAAAATTTTTAATTAAAAATTTATTTTAAACAATCAATTGTAAATCAAACTAAAAACACTGAACCAATTCAGAAAGCAATTGAAAATAGTTACCTTTTTTAATTAAAAAATTAATTAAGTTTTGAAATCAACATCAATTAAATTTTTAATTGAATCAATTAAAAAATTTATTGAAATTTGCTAATGAAATCAATTAATTTTTTAATGAAGTATTTTTTTATGTCCAATTAAAACTGTGATTGATTGATTTTCGTGATTGAAGATATTTCAATTAAAAAATTAATTGGATCAATTAATTTCGTGATTGAATGAGAATATTTTTTTGTGTGTACCCAGCAAAAAAAGCGTCGCCAAAAAAGTAATGAAAATTTTCTCTTTGGATCCGGAAGTGGTGCAAAATTGACCCAGAAGCGATGAATTTAATATGGGCTTGTTATAGGACAGAAGTCCTCCATTTCAACAGGCGTGCACTGAATTTGCATCACTTCTTTAGGTGTGATGCGAATTCAATGTTTTGGATGTAAATTAAAAAATTCTGTGATATTTTGTCAAATAAATAATTTTTATATTTTTATATAATTTTTAATGGATTGTAACGCTTGTCTGAAACGTTTGACCTCAAATATTTTCAAAAATTCACAATATTTTTTGATTTAGCATTTTTTTTCGACAAAATGTAAATAATTTGTATCATTTTATGAATTCTTAAACTGTTTTTACCCAATTTGAAATAAAAACAAGTAAGGAAGGTCTAAAGTCGGGCGGGGCCGACTATATTATACCCTGCGCCACTTTGTAGATCTAAATTTTCGACACCATATCACATCCGTCAAATGTGTTGGGGGCTATATATAAAGGTTTGTCCCAAATACATACATTTAAATATCACTCGATCTGGACAGAATTTGATAGACTTCTACAAAATCTATAGACTCAAAATTTAAGTCGGCTAATGCACTAGGGTGGTACACTATGTTAGTAACAAAATATGGGAAACATTTAAATCTGAAGCAATTTTAAGGAAACTTCGCAAAAGTTTATTTATGATTTATCGCTCGATATACATATGTGTTAGAAGTTTAGGAAAATTAGAGTCATTTTTACAACTTTTCGACTAAGCAGTGGCGATTTTACAAGGAAAATGTTGGTATTTTGACAATTTTTGACGAAATCAGAAAAACATATATATGAAAGCTATATCTAAATCTGAACCGATTTCAACCAAATTTGGCACGCATAACTACAATGATAATTCTACTACCTGTCGGAGTTAAAAATTGGCCTCTGTGGTCATATGAGTGTAAATCGGACAAAAGCTATATATGGGAGCTATATCTAAATCTGAATCGATTTCAACCAAATTTGGCACGCATATCTACAATGCTAAATCTACTCCCTGTGCAAAATTTCAACCAAATTGGGCCAAAACTCTGGCTTTTAGGACCATATTAGTCCATATAGGGCGAAAGATATATATGGGAGCTATATCTAAATCTGAACCGATTTCAATCAAATTTTGCACACTTGACTATACTACTAATTGTACTCCTAGTTCAAAATTTCAGCCAAATTCAGCCAAAAATCTGGCTTCTGGGGCCATATAAGTCCATATCGGGCGAAAGATATATATGGGAGCTATATGTAAATCTGAACCGATTTCAACCAAATTTTGCACACTTGACTATACGACTAAGTGTTATGGTTGTACAAAATTTCAAGCAAATCGGTATAAAACTCTAGCTGGTGGGTCCATATTAGAGCATATCGGGCGAAAGATATATATGGGAGCTATATCTAAATCTGAACCGATTTCTTCCAAAATCAATAGGGTTCTATTCTGACCCAAATTAGGAACATGTGCCAAATTTGAAGGCAGTTGGACTTAAATTGCGACCTAGACTTTGATCACAAAAATGTGTTCACAGACAGACGGACGGACGGACGGAAGGACGGACGGAAGGACGGACAGACGGACATGGTTATATCGACTCAGGAACCCACCCTGAGCATTATTGCCAAAGACACCATGGGAGCCACCGTGGTGCAATGGTTAGCATGCCCGCCTTGCATACACAAGGTCGTGGGTTCGATTCCTGCTTCGACCGAACACCAAAAAGTTTTTCAGCGGTGGATTATCCCACCTCAGTAATGCTGGTGACATTTCTGAGGGTTTCAAAACTTCTCAAAGTGGTTTCACTGCAATGTGGAACGCCGTTCGGACTCGGCGATAAAAAGGAGGTCCCTTGTCATTGAGCTTAACATGGAATCGGGCAGCACTCAGTGATAAGAGAGAAGTTCACCAATGTGGTATCACAATGGACTGAATAGTCTAAGTGAGCCTGATACATCGGGCTGCCACCTAACCTAACCTAACCTAAAGACACCATGTGTCTATCTCGTCTCCTTCTGGGTGTTACAAACATATGCACTAACTTATAATACCCTGTTCCACAGTGTGGCGTAGGGTATAAAAAGATAAAATTACCCATTAAAAATATCAAAAAAAAAACATGTTATAAAAAATTTAATGAAAAGAACTTCCTGTGTAGTTAAAATAAAGAACATCATTGGGAGTACATCTTCTGGAAGTGCTTTTAAAGCTGTGCTTTTGGAAAAACTTCCAATCTTTTTTGCTGGGTATATAGCCATCGGATAAACTGATCCCCAATCACAGAAAAATCACGATTGCCACTCGAGCCAAAAAATAATCTACCAAAATTTTATTGCCATACAAAATTTTGTCAAAATTTTATATTTCTACAATTTCAAAAAAATCGCTTTTGTAACATATACCCCAAACACATTTTGCTTCAAGCATATATATTTTCAGGATTGGTCCAAAAAAAATATTGTTTGTATTGTTCATAAATATTACATTTCACATTAGGGCATACACTGGTAGAAAAAATTGTTAATGAAATTTTCTTTGTGTGCACAGAAAAAAATTTCACGCAAATTTTTCCAATTAAAATCTTAATTGAGTTTCAAAAAATATTCAATTAAAAATTTAATTGATTCAACAAATTTTTTAATTGAAACGAAAATCAATCACACGAATTAATAGTATCAATTAATTTTTTAATTGGATCAATTAATTTTTTAATTGGATCAATTAATTTTTTAATTGACTGTCAATTAATTTTTTAATTGATACTATCATTTCTGTGATTGAAGACATTTCAATTAAAAAATTAATTAGATCAATTAATTTCGTGATTGAATCAGAAAAAATTTTTTGTGTGTGGATATATTTTTAAGGCGCCAATTGATTACATCCATTATTTTACTTGCAACATACTCTCTAGGTCTCTCTTTCTTAACACATATATGTTTATAGGCTATTTCTAAATTTATATATGATTGCATCTAAGCATATTATATTTACAAACATTTTATGTCCCATACATAATATGTTCTACCATATTAACATATATGTCCCAAACATATTGTGTTAAAAAATATGAGTTCCAAACATATAATTTTTACACCCAAACATATGAAAAACAGTCTTTTTCGTCCGTGTAAAAACAATTTCATAAAGACTAATGCTATGTTTCCACCGACTCGTTTTTCTCATTTGTTTTTCCAAAACATTTCCCCGTTCACACCGGGTTGAGATGTTTTAGTTTGACAGTTACCATGGAAACTAGAAATTCACATTTACGCGAAATTCACATATATGCAAGGTATGTCCAAATAATTACCGCGAGCGCAAAGGGAAAAAAATTTATGTTATTTTCACATGTCCATGTTCTTAAAAGCCTTTGTTTATTCCTTTTTTTTCTATGAAATATATTTTAATATTTTGACATATATTTTGAATAGGGTATGTTATTCGGGGTATATTCCAAATTAGGTGGGTTCACATTCTAAAATTGTTTTTTAGTATGGCGAAAACGACTCGTTTTGAAGTGCTTATAAAGGGAAAACATTTCAAACCTCAAAACATGCTTGGTGAGAACGCCGTATAACTCAAAAAAAAATTTTTCTTTTCAGGCTAATTGCATCTTCCCTCACATTTTTGTCACTCACACGAGATTCTTTAGTTCTAACCACCATTTTCTGTAAAACAAACGATATAGAAGAAATTATTGGATTTTATAAATTATTTAAATTTTACCTATCGCCTAGACGGAGAATCGAACCGCGGACCATACAGTTTTTAAGCCAACACACTATCCACTGGGCTATGTAGCTTTTATCGTGATAAACAGACAATTATCGCTATAGCCATCAACAGAAACAGTCAAATATTTATATTTATAAAGCATAGTTTTCGGCGCCCACGAACCGATGTAAAGAAACTTTATTTGACAGAAACCTTTAGTTGGCTTTCGTGGTTAGAATTCCCGCCTTGTCTACAAAGGTTCTTGAGTTCAATCCCTGCTTCGACCGAACACCAAAAAGTTTTTTATACATATATGTATTTTCTCATAAAGGGTGATTCTTTTGAGGTTAGGATTTTCATGCATTAGTATTTGACAGATCACGTGGGATTTCAGACATGGTGTCAAAGAGAAAGATGCTCAGTATGCTTTGACATTTCATCATGAATAGACTTACTAACGAGCAACGCTTGCAAATCATTGAATTTTATTACATAGAAAAGTTGGCAGAAAATCCGCTTTTTTATCGACAAATTTTGTTCAGCGATGAGGCTCATTTCTGGTTGAATGGCTACGTAAATAAGCAAAATTGCCGCATTTGGAGTGAAGAGCAACCAGAAGCCGTTCAAGAACTGCCCATGCATCCCGAAAAATGCACTGTTTGGTGTGGTTTGTACGCTGGTGGAATCATTGGACCGTATTTTTTCAAAGATGCTGTTGGACGCAACGTTACGGTGAATGGCGATCGCTATCGTTCGATGCTAACAAACTTTTTGTTGCCAAAAATGGAAGAACTGAACTTGGTTGACATGTGGTTTCAACAAGATGGCGCTACATGCCACACAGCTCGCGATTCTATGGCCATTTTGAGGGAAAACTTCGGAGAACAATTCATCTCAAGAAATGGACCGGTAAGTTGGCCACCAAGATCATGCGATTTGACGCCTTTAGACTATTTTTTGTGGGGCTACGTCAAGTCTAAAGTCTACAGAAATAAGCCAGCAACTATTCCAGCTTTGGAAGACAACATTTCCGAAGAAATTCGGGCTATTCCGGCCGAAATGCTCGAAAAAGTTGCCCAAAATTAGACTTTCCGAATGGACCACCTAAGACGCAGCCGCGGTCAACATTTAAATGAAATTATCTTCAAAAAGTAAATGTCATGGACCAATCTAACGTTTCAAATAAAGAACCGATGAGATTTTGCAAATTTTATGCGTTTTTTTAAAAAAAAAGTTATCAAGCTCTTAACAAATCACCCTTTATATTCCAAAAATTTTCGGCAGAATTCGGAAAGATGTTCGACATTACATACTATTATATAAAATTTTTTTATGAAACTTCAAAATAATATTTTATATTAAGTCAATATTTTTTAAGTGTGTTCAAAGTTTGGAATTAGCGTGATTTTAACGGACGGACGGACATCACTAGAGCGATTCAGAATTTCTGCACAACCATGACCAGACTTTATGGGGTCTGAGACCAATATTTATATGTTGTTTTTAAAAAAAGGAATGACAACATTTTTATATATCACCCATTCGATAGTGGAGGATATAATAACGCATATAAAAACAAGTATATACAGCACTAAGTTCGGCCGGGCCGAATCTTAAATACCCACCACCATGAACCAAATATTAAGGTTTCCTTTGAAATTTCACTTTCCTTTGAGGACACTTCCCGAAGATAAATTTAAAGATTTCACCTATGAGGACTATATCAGATTCTGGATTTATAAGAACCATTTTTGTTTGAGTTTTAGAAGAATCATTAACATCTCTGTGCAAGAAAATTATAAAATAACGGCTTGATTTGAAATCTTAAATCTGTAGAAGTAAACTCTGGAAATTTTACATTGAGTTTCAAGCAATTTTCATGATCAGTGCGCCTTCTACACCCTCAAGAAGTGAAGTCGGTCTATATGGAAGCATTACCAAATGGACCGATCAAAACTTAATCCGATACACGTTTTTGTGAGCCTAAAATACCAGAATATTTACAATTTCAGGCAAATCAGATAAAAACTACGGTTTCTAGAAACCCACGGAGTTAAATCGGGAGATCGTTCTTATGGGGGCTATACTAAAATATGGACCGATACTCACCGTTTTCGGCACACCTCTTTATGACCCGAAAACACCTCTAGATTTCCAATTTCAGGCAAATAGGATAAAAACTTCGGATTTTAGAAGCCCAAGAAGTAAAATCGGGAAATCGGTCTATGTAGGGGCTATACCAAAATATGGACCGATACTCACCATTTCCAGCACATCTCTTTATGGTCCTAAAAGACCTCTAGATTTTTAATTTCAGATAAATTGGATAAAAACTACGGTTTCTATAAGCCCAAGACCCCAAATCGGGAGTTCGTTTCATATGGAGACCATACCAAAACATGGACCGATACTCACAATTTTTGGCACACGTATTTGTGGTCCTACAATACCTCTAGATTTCCAATTTCAGGTAAATTGAATAAAAACTGCGGTTTCTATAAGCCCAAGAAGTAAAATCGGGAGATCGGTCTATATGGGGGCTATACCAAAACATGGACCGATACTCACCATTTTTGGCACACCTCTTTATGGTCATAAAATACCTCTAGATTTCAAATTTCAGGCAAATTGGATAAAAACTACGATTTCTATAAGCCCAAGACCCCAAATCGGGAGGTCGGTTTATATGGGGACTATATCAAAACCTGGACCGAAATAGCCCATCTTCGAACTTGACCTGCCTGCAGATAAAAGGCGAGTTTGTGCAAAATTTCAGCACGATTGCTTCATTATTGAAGACTGTAGCGTGATTACAACAGACAGACAGACAGACGGACATCGTTATATCGTCTTAGAATTTCTCCCTGATCAAGAATATATATACTTTATATAGTCGGAAATCGATATTTCGATGTGTTACAAACGGAATGACAAACTTATTATACCCCCGTCACCATTCTATGGTGGTGGGTATAACAAGTAAGGAAAGTCTAAAGTCGGGCGGTGCCGACTATATTATACCCTGCACCACTATGTAGATCTAAATTTTCGATACCATATCACATCCGTCAAATGTGTTGGGGGCTATATATAAATGTTTGCCCCAAATACATACATTTAAATATCACTCAATCTGGATAGAATTTGATAGACTTCTACAAAATCTATAGACTCAAAATTTAAGTTGGCTAATGCACTAGGGTGGAACACAATACTAGTAACAAAATATGGGAAACATTTAAATCTGAAGCAATTTTAAGGAAACTTCGAAAAAGTTTATTTATGATTTATCACTCGATATATATGTATTAGCAGTTTAGGAAAATTAGAGTCATTTTTACAACTTTTCGACTAAGCAGTGGCGATTTTACAAGGAAAATGTTGGTATTTTGACCATTTTGTCGAAATCAGAAAAACATATATATGGGAGCTATATCTAAATCTGAACCGATTTCAACCAAATTTGGCACGCATAGCTACAATGCTAATTCTACTCCTTGGGCAAAATTTCAACTAAATCGGACCAAAAAATTGGCCTCTGTGGTCATATGAGTGTAAATCGGCCGAAAGATATATATTGGTGCTATATCTAAATCTGAACCGATTTCAACCAAATTTGGCACGCATAGCTACAATGCTAATTCTACTCCTTGGGCAAAATTTCAACTAAATCGGACCAAAAAATTGGCCTCTGTGGTCATATGAGTGTAAATCGGCCGAAAGATATATATTGGTGCTATATCTAAATCTGAACCGCTTTCAACCAAATTTTGCACGCATAACTACAATGCTAATTCTACTCCCTGTGCAAAATTTCAACTAAATCGGAGCAAAAAATTAGCCTCTGTGGTCATATGAGTGTAAATCGGGCGAAAGCTATATATGGGAGCTATATCTAAATCTGAACCGATTTCAATTAAATTTGGCACGCATAGCTACAATACTAATTCTACTCCCTGTGCAACCCAATTGGGGTAAAACTCTGGCTTCTGGGACCGTATTAGTCCATATCGGGCGAAAGATATATATGGGAGCTATATCTAAATCTGAACCGATTTCAATAAAATTTGGCGCACTTGACTATAGTACTAATTGTTCTTCTTGTGCAAAATTTTAAGTAAATTAGGGTAAAAGCCTGGCTTCTGGGGCCATATAAGTCCATATCGGGCGAAATATATATATGGGAGCTATATCTAAATCTGAACCGTTTTCTTCCAAAATCAATAGGGATCTATTCTGAGCCAAAGCACATACTTGAGCCAAATTTGAAGTCGATTGGACTAAAACTGCGACCTAGACTTTGATTACAAAAATGTGTTCACGGACAGACGGACATCGCTATATCGACTCATGAGCCCACCCTGAGCATTTTTGCCAAAGACACCATGTGTCTATCTCGTCTCCTTCTGGGTGTTGCAAACATATGCACTAACTTATAATACCCTGTTCCACAGTGTGAAGCAGGGTATAAAAACAAGTTTTATCTGTATCTGATTGTCTTATATACATTATCCTGTCATCTTTCGATTTCGAACAGTTCAATATTCTCCGATGATATATCACACGCAATTGCGGCAGCTTTATGATCTAAAATGTAATAGATAACCAAGAGCTACAATTAAAAATAGAACTTACCTGCCAATAAGAAAATTGCAAACTCGTGCCAATTTCTAAAACAACACACAATGACCTTCAAAAATTATTATCTCTTTCGAATATTGCAATTAAGAAAGTTATCATCAAAATTGACAAGAAAATCATCGATAAGGTTATGCCAAAACTTGCCACCACACTGGTATAAATATTTGGCAAAACATAAACAATTTAACAAGTGCACAATTAACTATCGTACACAGCAGTTTACTCCATTTGGGAAACATTCACGAAAACACTACCAGACCAATATGAAATCATGTAAGAATCCAATCAATCCTATGAAAATTTTAATGGAAATCGAATCATGGACATAAAATTCGATCCTTTCGATATTTTGCAGATATTTTTTTGGCTCTTTTCGCTTGCATCCTTGCCTGTGTCTGGGCCTGTGATCCTGACTCCAATAATGAACCTACTTGCACCAGTGACAATCTAAATACCCCCATTCGTAACTTCTGGGATCCCACAGCTTACTGGATGTGTAAATCGGCCGGTGCTAAAGCTGAGTTGGTTCGTTGTGATACTGAACTCTTGTTCGATTCTGCTCAGGGCAAATGTATTTTTTACTCGGACTGGACCTGGACCTATCCTTGTCCTGAAAACTAAGCTATAGTTTGGCAGTGACAAATAAATGTGTGATTAAAAATTTAATGGAAATCGAAATTAATTGTTTATTTTTTTGGTATTATGCGACGATGACATTACCCCACAAACAAAGATTCAACAAGAGAAATTGCAACTGAATTCCAATATTAAAGGGGCTCTAAGTTGAACCATTTCAGGACCCCTTGATCTGAGGGAATTAATCCGGAGAAAATCCACAAAGTAATTGCCAGAGCCATAAATGGTGGCCATAAAATCGTGCGAGACAAAAGTGGCTTTTATACACACTCAGAGAAGGAATATGATCACCTCAAATATGTTTCACATGCATAAAATTATTTATGTACAGCGGAGGTGTAACATGTTTGTCGTAACAGTATTATTATCTCGAAAATAATACATCTGATTTCGGCAGGTATATTTATCATAAGCGAGAAAAAATTATTTTTGCCACAAACAAAAATTCCAACTTGCCCGTCCAAAAATAACATTATGCTGTTGAAACTTGTTTGAGATCATAGTCCTTCTCTGCGTGTACAGAGAGGACAAATGCAGTCATGTGGATCCAAGGAATTTCCATTCAATAATCTAATTCTCATTCCTCCTTACGCACACCACAAAATAATTCTTTCTTCCGGAAGGAAATTTTAAAACAACGAATTTTTTAAACTTTATTATACCCACCACCATAGAATGGTGATGCGGGTATAATAAGTTTGTCATTCCGTGTGTAACACATCGAAACATCGATTTCCGACTATGTAAAGTATATATATTCTTGATCAGGGATAAATTCTAAGACGATATAAGCATGTCCGTCTGTCTGTCTGTTGTAATCACGCTACAGCCTTCAATAATGGCGCTATCGTCCTTAAATTTGGTACAGATTCGTTTATTGTTTGCAGGCAGGTCCAGCTCGAAGATGGGCTATATCGGTCCAAGTTTTGATATAGTCCCCATATAAACCGGTTTCCTGATTTGGGGTCTTGGGCTTATAAAAACTGTAGTTTTTATCTAATTTGCCTGAAATTGAAAATCTAGAGATACTTGAGGACCATAAAAAGGTGTGCCGAAAATTGTGCCCATCGGTCCATATTTTTGTATAGCCCCCATATAGGCCGATCTCCCGATTTTTATACCCTCCATCATAGGATGGGGTCGTGGTGAAATTCTGAGTCGATCTAAGCATGTCCGTCCGTCCGTCTGTTGAAATCACGCTAACTTCCGAACGAAACAAGCTATCGGCTTGAACAAGTAGTTGTTATCGATGTAGGTCGGATGGTATTGAAAATGGGCCATATCGGTCCACTTTTACGTATAGCCCCCATATAAAGGGACCCTCAGATTTGGCTTGTGGAGCCTCTAACAGAAGCATATTTCATCCGATTGTTTGTATATGGTCTCTAACAATCATGCAAAAATTGGTCCACATCGGTCCATAATTATATATAGCCCCCATATAAACCGATCCCCAGATTTGGCTTGCGGAGCCTAAAAGAGAAGCATATTTCATCCAATCCGCTTGAAATTTGGTATATGTATATATGTATATATATATATATATATTTCATCCGATCCGGCTGAAATTTGGTACATGATGTTGGTATATGGTCTCTAACAACCATGCAAAAATTGGTCCACATTGGTCCATAATTATATATAGACCCCATATAAACCGATCTCCAGATTTGGCTTGCGAAGCCTCAAAGAGAAGCAAATTGCATCCGATCCGGCTGAAATTTGCTACATGGTATTGGTATATGGTCTCTAGTAACCGTGCAAAAATTGGTCTACATCGGTCCATAATTATATATAGCGCCCATATAAACCGATCCCCAGATTTGGCTTGCGGTGCGTCAAAGAGAAACAAATCTCATCCGATCCGGATTTTGACAAAATTTTATTTCTATAGAAAATTTTGTTCAAATTTTATTCGGTTCATAATCATGGTTGCCACTCGAGCCAAAAATAATCTACCAAGATTTTATTTCTATAGGAAATGTTGTCAAAAGTTTATTTCTATAGAAAATTTTGTTAAAATTTTATTTCTGTAGAAATTTTTGTCAAAATCTTCTTTCTATAGAAAATTTTGTCAAAATTTTTATTTCTATAGAAAATTTTGTGAAAATTTTATTTCTATAGAAAATTTTGTTAAAATTTTATTTCTGTAGAAAATGTTGTCAAACTTTTATGTCTACTTTGTCGAACTGAATTATATACGTATTGATTTAATATATAACACGTATGGACTTACATACAATTTAGAAGATGGTGTTAGGAGGTTTTAAGATACCTTGCCATCGGCAAGCGTTACCGCAACTTAAGTAATTCGATTGTGGATGGCAATGTTTAGAAGAAGTTTCTACGCAATCCATGATGGAGGGTACATAAGCTTCGGCCTGGCCGAACTTACGGCCGTATATACTTGTTATTCTTGGGCTTCTATAAACTGTATTTACTATCCGATTTGCCTGAAATTGGAATTCTAGAGGTATTTGGGGAACATAAAAAGGTGTGTCAAAAAGGGTCCATGTTTTGGTATAGCCCCCATATAGACCGATCTCCCGATTTTTATTCTTGGGCTTCTATAAACTGTATTTTCTATCCGATTTGCCTGAAATTGATAATCTGGAAGTACTTTTGGACCTTAAAGAGGTGTGTCGAAAATGGTCCGTATCGGTCCATGTTTTAGTATAGCCGCCATATAGACCGATCTCCCGATTTTCTTTCTTGGGCGTCTAGAAACTGTATTTTCTATCCGATTTGCCGGAAATTGAAAATCTAGAGGTATTTTGGGACTACAAATAGGTGCGCCAAAATTGAGGTATATCGGTCCAATTTTTGGTATAACCCCCCATGTAGACCGATCTCCCGATTTTGCTTCTTGGGCGTCTAGAGACTATATTTTCTAGCCGATTTGCTTGAAATTGAAAATCTAGAGGTATTTAAGATCACAAATAGGTGTGTCGCAAATGGTGCCTATTGGTCCATGTTTTGGTATAGTCCCCATATAGACCTATCTCCCGACTTTATTGCTGGGCCTTCTAGAATCCGTAGTTTTTATCCAATTTGCCGGAAATTGGAAATCTATTTTAGGACCATAAAGAGGTGTGTCGAAAATGGTCCGTATCGGTCCATGTTTTGGTATAGCCCCTATATAGACTGATCTCCCGATTTTACTTCTTGGGCTTGTAGAATTCGTAGTTTTCACCCAATTCGTCGGAAAGTGGAATTCTAGAGGTATTTGAGGAACATTAAGAGGTGGTGAGTATTGATCCATATTTTAGTATAGTCCCCATATAGACCTAGGTTAGGTTAGGTTAGGTTAGGTTAGGTGGCAGCCTGATGTATCAGGCTCACTTAGACTATTCAGTCCATTGTGATACCACATTGGTGAATGTTAAGCTCAATGACAAGGGACCTCTTTTTTATAGCCAAGTCCGAACGGCGTTCCACATTACAGTGAAACCACTTAGAAAAGTTTTGAAACCCTCAGAAATGTCACCAGCATTACTGAGGTGGGATAATCCACCGCTGAAAAACTTTTTGGTGTTCGGTCGAAGCAGGAATCGAACCCACGACCTTGTGTGTGCAAGGCGAGCATGCTAACCATTGCACCACGGTGGCTCCCCCATATAGACCTAACTCCCGAATTTATTTCTAGGATTCTGGAATCCGGCTGACCACAAATAGGTCAGCAGAATATGGTGTGTGTTGACCCATGTTTTACTATAGCCTCCACATAGAGCGATCTCCAGATTTAACTCCTGGGCTCCATAGCTTTTATCCGATTTGCACAAAAATTTAAATATACTGGAATTTGGAATAAATATCGCATTTATTTTTACCGGTCCATCGATATAGACCGATTTAACTTTTTAAGGGTACACCCAAAGAAAAAAATATTTTCCTCCGGAATGAAATTTTAGACAAACGAAATTTCCCTTTCGTATAAAGTATTTTCGTTTAGAATAAACTAATCCGAATTTTTGATAAGCGATTCAACGATTTTCTGTAAAATTTGTGTCAAAAGAAAACTTTGCTTATCTCAAATTTCGTACCTCAGCGAAGAAATCACTTCTTTCAGGGTATAACAGGCGCACTGATCATGAAAATTGCTTGAAACGGAAAGTAAAATTTCCAGATTTTACTCATCGTATTCATTTAAATAATGGCGGAAAAAATCTACAGTTTAAAGTTTTCAAATCAAGGCGTTATTTCATCATATACACGATATGTTTATGATTTCTTTACAACTCCAACAAAATTGGTTCTCATAAATCCAGAATATGTTCTAGTCTTCATAGGTAGAATCTGGTTGAACTGATTTGCTTGGGAGAACATTTGTCATCAAACCCGCTAAAATTCTATACATTATCAAGAAACCCGCTACGACGAAGAGCTTTCAAAGTAAACTATTATATTTGATTCATGGTGGTGGGTATTTAAGATTCGGCCCGACCGAACTTACTGCTGTATCTACTTGTTTTTATAGAAAATTTTGTCAAAATTGTACTTCTATAGAAAATTTTGGCAAAATCTTATTTCCATAGAAAATTTTGTCAAAAATTTATTTCTATTATTTTTCATGTTAGCCTGATACTGAAACAGGCGATTAATGTCCAAATGCATGATATAATTTTACAATTAATTATTTTTCGAGCTTTATGGATAATTTATTTCTATAGAAAATTTTGTCACAATTTTATTTCCATAAAAAATGTTATCAACATTTTATTTCAATATAAAATGTTGTCAACATTTTATTTGTATAGAAAATTTTGTCAAAATTTTATTTATAGAAAATTTTGTCAACATTTTTGTTCTATAGAAAATTTTATCAAAACTTTATTTCTATAGAAATTTTATCAAAATTTTATTTCTATAGAAAATTTTGTCAAAACTGTATTTCTATTGAAAATTTTGTCAATTTTTTTAAAGAAAATATTGTCAAAATCTTATTTCTGTATAGAAAGTTTTGCCAAAATTTTATTTCTATATAAAAATGTTGTCAAAATTTTATTTTTATATAAAATTTTGTCAAAATTTTATTTCTTTAGAAAATTTTCAACTTATTTCTACAGAAAATGTTGTCAAAATTTTATTTCTATATAGAAAGTTTTGCCAAAATTGTATTTCTATATAAAAATTTTTTCAAAATTTTATTTTTATAGAAAATTTTGTCAAAATTTTATTTCTATACAAAATTTTGTCAAAATTGCAATTGTATAGAAAATGTTGTCAAAATTTTATTTCTATAGAAAATTTTGTCAAAATTTTATTTCTTTAAAATTTTTTTTCAAAATTTTATTTCTTTAGCAAATTGGTCAAACTCTTATTTCTATAGAAAATTTTGTCAAAATTTTATTTCTATAGAAAACTTTGTCAAAGTTTAATTTCTATATAGTTTAATTTCTATATTGTCATTATTTTATTTCTATAGACATTTTGTCAAAATTTTATTTATAGAAAATTTTGTCAAAACCAGGGCTGTGGAGTCGAACCAATTTTGCTCGACTCCGACTCCAGCATTTTTCATCAGCTCGACTCCGACTCCGGAGTCGACTCCGGGTAATATAACTAAATCTCATTTTAATACCACTAATTTGTAGTTCTATTGTGGGGGTACCGTAAGTGGATCGATATAAAGTATCGTATTTATTTATGTGTGAAAAAAAGGTCTTAATTTCATATTAGATGTCAATTGAACTCTATATTTCAAATTTAGGGCAATGTTTAATAAATAAAATAATGATATAAATACCCATCATAATATGAGAAGATACCAACAGTATATGTATTTGTGGACCAAAATTATTGATACTATCTCAAATCCTTTAAATTTGTTGCGAGCTATATAAAGGTTTATATTTCCATATGCATGAATTTGAATCTGAATCGATTAAGACAAAATTGTATATACTTCTACAAAATCTATGTACTTAAAATTTAAATCTAACTTAACATACTTTTAACGAAAAATAAAAATGCAAGGAAAGTCTAAAGTCGGGCGGGCCGATTATAATATACTCTGCACAACTTTGTATTTAGATCTACATTTTGATAAAATCTCAAATAAGACTTCTACAAAACTTGGGCAATATTTGGGAAATATTTATAATTGTTTAGACAATTTCGCAAAAATGCATTTATGATTCATTCATTGAAAAAATTGAAAATTTTAGTCATTTCTACAAGTTTTCGACTTAGCAGCAAATTTTCCAAAATTGTATGCTCCCTGAATAAAATTTTGGAAAAAATTTTGTCTAGTAAATAAAATGTTGACTAAATTTTCTAAAGAAATACAATTTTGGCAAAATTTTCTATAGAAATCAAATTTTGACCAAATATATAGAAATAAAATTTTGAATAAAATTTTTATAGAAATAAAATTTGGCAAAATTTTTTATAGAAATAAAAGTTTGAAAAAATTATCAATAGAAATACAATTTAAAAAAAAATTGTGTAGCAAACAAAGTTTTGCAAAATTTTCTATAGAAATGAAATTTTGCAAAATATTCTATAGAAACAAAATTTTGACTAAATTTTTTATATAAATAAAATTTTGATAAAATTTTATATAGAAAAAAATATTTCTATAGTAATAAAATTATGAATACATTTTTTATAGCAGTGAAATTTGAGAAAATTTGCTATACAAATAAAATTTGACAATTTTTTCTTATAGAAATAAAATTTTGAAAAAATTATCAATAAAAATACAATTTTAGAAATATTTTTGTGTAGTAAATAAAATTCTGCAAAATATTCTACAGAAAGAAAATTTTGACTAAATTTTCTATAGAAATAAAATTTTAACTTAAATTTTTATAGAAATAAAATTATCAATAGAAATAAAATTTTGTGTAACAAACAAAATTTTGCAAAATTTTCTATAGAAATAAAATTTTGCAAAATATTCTATAGAAACAAAATTTTGACTCAATTTTTTATAGAAATAAAATTTTGACTAAATTTTCTATAGAAAAAAATATCTCTATAGTAATAAAATTTTGAATAATTTTTTTATAGCAATAAAGTTTTGATAAAATTTGCTATAGAAATAAAATTTTGACAAAACTTTTTATAGAAATAACATTTGGACAAAATTTTCTATAAAACAACAACTTTGAAAAAATGTTCTGTCAATATTCCACATATGTATATGGCCTTAAAATAAAATTAAAATAAAAATAATATCGATTGGATCGATCCAGTCCATCTGCTAGTTTAACATTCTAGGAAATATAAAAAGATAGCCGTAATTGGAAGTTGATTTTCATTTACAATCATGCTGTACATTGATCGAATGAATAACGCAATGGAAACTAATTTGCGTAAAAACTTGCTTAGTTACAAAAATGTGAAGTGTTTTAAAAATTTTGGTTTAGCCGGAGTCGGAGTCGAGCAAAATTTTTACGACTCCGACTCCAGCAAAATCTTCAGACTCCGACTCCAAGACTCCGACTCCGACTCCGGCTCCACAGCCCTGGTCAAAACTGTATTTCTATTGAAAATTTTGTCAACATTTTATTTCTATAGAAAATTTTGTCAAAATTGTATTTCTATAGAAAATTTTGTCAATTTTTTTAAAGAAAATATTGTCAAAATTTTATTTCTATATAAAAAGTTTTGTCAAAATTTTATTTTTGTAGAAAATTTTGTCAAAATTTTATTTCTTTAGAAAATTTAACATTTTTTTTCTATAAAAAATGTTGTCAAAATTTTATTTCTATATAGAAAGTTTTGCCAAAATTTTATTTCTATATAAAATTTTTTCCAAAATTTTATTTCTATAGAAAATTTTGTCAAAATTGCATTTCTATAGAAAATTTTATCAAAATTAGTTTTTTTTTTTTGATTTTTGGTCGACCTTTTGTTAGAATTATAAATTAATGTTTCTTCAAGCTCGAGGTCTTGTTTTTAAATATTTTATTTATTGTTCCCGATTTCGATTTTGAATCGCTTCCTCAGGGGTCAACAATAGATTTATAGAAATTACATTTTTGTACAATTATATTACTTTATAATACCATTTTAAATTAATAACTAAATGTAATTAGTATGTACACTTATTCAAATTATAAAACGTTTAATACTGTGATATTTATGAAATGTAATTTCGATAAATCTATTGCAGACCCCTTAGGGAGCCACCGTGGTGCAATGGTTAGCATGCCCGCCTTGCATACACAAGGTCGTGGGTTCGATTCCTGCTACGACCGAACACCAAAAAGTTTTTCAGCGGTGGATTATCCCACCTCAGTAATGCTGGTGACATTTCTGAGGGTTACAAAGCTTCTCTAAGTGGTTTCACTGCAATGTGGAACGCCGTTCGGACTCGGCTATAAAAAGGAGGTCCCTTGTCAGTGAGCTTAACATGGAATCGGGCAGCACTCAGTGATAAGAGAGAAGTTCACCACTGTGGTATCACAATGGACTGAATAGTCTAAGTGAGCCTGATACATCGGGCTGCCACATAACCTAACCTAACCTAACCTAGGGAGCGATTCAAAATCGAAATCGCGAAAGATTGGCAACAATAAATAAAATATTTAAAAACAAGACCCCGAGCTTGAAGAAACATTAATGTATAATTTTGTCAAAATTTTATTTTTATAGAAAATTTTGTCAAAATTTTATTTCTTTAGAAAATTTTTTCAAAATTTTATTTTTTTAGAAATTTTTTTCAAAATTTTATTTCTTTAGCTAATTTGGTCAAACTCTTATTTCTATAGAAAACTTTGTCAAAGTTTAATTTCTAAATAGAAAAATTTGTCATTATTTCATTTCTATAGACATTTTGTCAAAATTTTATTTATAGAAAATTTTGTCAAAATTGTATTTCTATAGAAAATTTTATCAGAATTGTATTTCTATAGAAATTTTGTCAAAATTTTATTTCTATAGAAAATGTTGTCAAAATTATATTTCTATTGAAAATTTTGTCAAAATTTTTATTTCTATAGAAAATTTTGTCAATTAAAAAAAAAATATTGTCAAAATTTTATTTCTATACAGAAAGATTTGCCAAAATTTTATTTCTATATAAAAATGTTGTCAAAATTTTATTTTTATAGAAAATTTTGTCAAAATTTGTATTTCTATAGAAAATTTTGTCAAAATTTTATTTCTGTAGAAAAATTTTTTTTCTATAGCAAATGTTGTCAAAACGTTATTTCTGTATAGGAAATTTTGTCAAAATTTGTATTTCTATAGAAAGTTTTGTCAAAATTTGTATTTCTATAGAAAATTTTGTCAAAATCGAATTTCTATAGAAAATGTTGTCAAAATTTTATTTCTTTAGAAAATTTTGTCACAATCTATAGAAAGCTTTGTTAATTTTTTTATAGAAAATTTTGTCAACATTTTATTTATTTATAGAATATTTTGCCAAAATTTTATTTCTATAGAAAATTTTGTCAAAAGTTTATTTCTGTATAGACAATTTTATTTTTTTTCTACACAAAATTTTGTTAAAATTTTATTTCTATTGAAAGTTTTGTCGAAATTTTATTTCTTTTGAAAATTTTGTCAAAGTCGGTTCTGAAATTCTCCACGACCATAGGGGGCCTAGGAAGCTAAGGAGTAGCTTCGCTCGCACGAATGTGACCAGTTACCGAATTTGTTTTTCTCCGATGGGAAGCCATTCCAAAATTGAACTGTTTGTGAACAAACAACATTATCGGATTTAGTTGCCAAAAAATGTCCACCTTTGATTGGCAACCAGAACTTGAACGTCGACGATGGAAATGGTGCACGCAGAGTATGCACTGAAAAAAAATTTACGTGATATTAAATATTACGCAACCTAAATTTTAGCAGGCGCAATTTACAAAATATTTAGGACAAATTTCTTTAATGTAATGAAATTTTAATTAAAATAAAGTTTATAATCTTTGCTTCAAAATTTTGTTTATACCCCCCACCAAAGGATGGGGAGTATATTAACTTTGTCATTCCGTTTGTAACACATCGAAATATTGCTCTAAGACTCCATAAAGTACACACATATATTCTGGGTCGTGGTGAAATTCTGAGTTGATCTAGGCATGTCCGTCCGTCTGTTGAAACCACGCTAACTTCCGAACGAAACAAGCTATCGACTTGAAATTTGGCACAAGTAGTTGTTATTGATGTAGGTCGGATGGTATTGCCAATGGGCCACGTCGGACCACTTTTACGTAAAGCCTCTATATAAACCAACCCCCCCCCCCAGACTTGGCTTGCGGAGCCCTTAAGGCAAGCAAATTTCATCCGATTCGGTTGAAATTTGGTAAGTGGTGTTAGTACACTCAAAAAAAAAAAGGGAACCCCCTATTTCACTAAAGCCAATTTATCTTTATTTTAGTTCATGGACTTTTTATGTTTGGAGAAAGTTTCCTTTACTCTAATATTTTTTGAGTACGTAAGTTAAATTAACTAAAAAACGGGAAAATTATACACAAATTAAGCATAAGGATTTACTAAATTCGTATTTCTCAAAATAGTTCATTATTTCTTTAAATTTGTAAATTTTACCACAAATGACTTCATCATCAACTTCGTATGTCACTTAAGACATTCTTGCAATTTTGAAGTCCAATTTTTTCCTTCAAACTACAAAATATTCATTAACAAATGAAAAAACCTAATTATGTCTAATAAATATTCTTGAATTTGTCGAAACATATTTACTTATTTTTGTGATATCGGCGTGATGCTAGCGTTAGTAATACTGTTTAGTTAAAATTTTCTAAAAAAAAAAAATTAAAATTGTCTAAAATTGACCGAAAGTTTTCTTCCTGGTGGGTTCACTGTTTTTTCAGTGTATATGGTGTCTAACAACCATGCAAATATTGGTCCATATCGGTCCATAATTATGTATAGCCGCCATATAAACCGATCCCCAGATTTGGTTTTGGATCCTTTTGGAGGAGCAAATTTCCTCCGATACAGTTGAAATTTTGTATCTTGTGTAAGTATGTATATGGACACTAACAACCATGCAAAAATTAGTTCATATCGGTTCATAATTAAATATAGCCTATATATAAACGGATCCACATATTTGGCCTCCGGAGCATCTTGGAGGAGCAAAATTCATCCGATCCGGTTTTTTGTACGTGGTGTTAGTATGTGGTCTCTAACAACCGTGCTCATATTGGTCCATATCGGTCCACAATTATATGGCATATAAACCGATCCTCAGACTTGACTACCGGATCCTCTTGGAGGAGCAAACTTCATCCGAAAGATCCCTATATATACCTTGTTTTGCCTAATATACCAAGAAGTTTTAAGATACCTGGCCACCGGTAAGTATTACCACAATCACAATCTTTAGTAGAAGTTACTTCGCAATCCATGGTGGACTGGCCTGGCCGAACTTACGGCCGTATATACTTGTTTTAATAATAAGGTTAAGTTTTTATGTGGAATACTAGAGCTCTATTGATTGAATTCTATCAACATGTTGTCCAGAAGGGCGTTGGTTCATTACATAAATAAATAAAATAAAAACATTCTGTCAGAATTAACACAAAACAAGTATATACGGCCGTAAGTTGGGCCAGGCCGAATCTTATGTACCCTCCACCATGGATTGCATAGAAACTTGTACTAAAGACTGTCATCCACAATCGAATTACTTGGGTGTAGTATCTTAAAACTTCTTAACATCGTTTTCTAAATTGTGAGTTAGTCCATACGTGGTAGAGAGCCAGAATTGAAATATGGGGGTCGCTTATATGGGGGTTATATACAATTATGAACTTGATACGGACCAATTTTTGTGTGATTGGGGATCGATTTATCTGAGGGCTATATATAATTATAGACCGATATGGACCTAGTTAGGCACTGTACCAAATTTCAACTGACTCGGATGAAATTTGCTCCTCAAAGAGGCTCCAAAACCAAATCTCGGGGTCGGTTTATATGGGGGCTATATATGATTATGGACTGATATGGACCACTTTTGGCATGGCTGTTAAATATCATATACTACCATCACGTACCAAATTTTAGCCAGATCGGATGAATTTTGCTTCTCCAAAAGGCACCGGAGGTCAAATCTGGGGATCGGTTTATATAGGGGCTATATATAATTATGGACTGATATGAACCAATTCCTGCATGGTTGTTGGCTACCATGTACTAACATCACCTACCAAATTTCAACTGAATCAGATGAATTTTGGTCTTCCAAGAGGCTCCGGAAGTCAAATCTGGGGATCGGTTTATATGGGTGTTATATATAATTAAGGACCGATGTGGACCATTTTTTGCATGGTCATTAGAGACCATATACTAACACCATGTACCAAATTTCAGCCGGATCGGATGAAATTTGCTTCTCTTAAAGGCTCCGCAAGCCAAATCGGGGGATCGGTTTATATGGGTGCTATATATAATTAAGGACCGATGTGGACCATTTTTTGCATGGTCATTAGAGACCATATACTAACACCATGTACCAAATTTCAGCCGGATCGGATGAAATTTGCTTCTCTTAAAGGCTCCGCAAGCCAAATCGGGGGATCGGTTTATATGGCTATATATAATTATTAACCGATGTGGACCAATTTTTGCATAGTTGTTAGAGACTATATACTTACACCATGTACCAAATTTCAATCGGATCGGATGAAATTTGCTTCTCTTAGAGGCTCCGCAATGGACTAATTTTTGCATGGACCCATATGGACTAATTTTTGCATGGTTGTTAGATATCATATGCTGACACCATGTACCAAATTTTAGCTGGATCGGATGAAATTTGCTTCTCTTAGAGTCCCCGCAAGCCAAATTTGGGGGTCCGTTTATATGGGGGATATACGTAAAAGTGGAACCGATATGACTCATTTGCAATACCATCTGACCTACATCAATAACAGCTACTTGTGCCAAGTTTCAAGTCGATAGCTTGTTTCGTTCGGAAGTTAGCGTGATTTCAACAGACGGACGGACGGACATGCTCAGATCGACTCAGAATTTCACCACGACCCAGAATATATATACTTTATGGGGTATTAGAGCAATATTTCGATGTGTTACAAACGGAATGACAAAGTTAATATAACCCCATCCTATGGTGGAGGGTATAAAAAAAAACATTTAATTCTATAGAAAATTTTGTAAAAATTTTACTTTTGTAGAAAATTTTACTTTTTTGTAAAAAATTTCTTTAGAAAATTTTGTCAACATTTTGCTGTCAGAATTAACAAAAACAAGCAAGTAAAGTAGAAAGTCGGGCGGGGCCGACTATATCATACCCTAAACCACCATTACAGAATTAGTAATCAAAAGCAGGGGTAACATATAGGTCTGGGAGATAAACCGCAGTTGCATATTTAAGAAAATTAAGGGGTACATGTCTATGGGTGCTTTGTGTCAATCTGACTATAGCTCATAGTCAATGTTGCCAGGGAAAATGTTCGGCTTACCCTACAAGGACAAGAAAAGTTCCCTACCTTCCTATACATTCCCAAACAATTTTCTCTACTATATTTTTCGTTAAATTTAAAAAAAATTTTACAAAACAAAATGGTTCTAAGTACTTTATTATTTTAAAACATGAATATGCAACATATATAACTTAGAATATAAATTTGTATTACCACCATGGTTGCCACAGTTGGTAGAATTTTACCCAAATTAGTTATCTTTTTTGTTAAATCTCTATAAAAATAAAATTGTGGAAAAAATTTCTATAAACAAATTTTTGTGAGAAATTTTTCTATAAAATAAAATTTTGACAATAAATTCTATATAAATAAAATTTTGAGAAAAAATTCTACAGAAATAAAATTTTGAGAAATTTTTTTATAGAAATAATATTTTGAAAAAAAAAATTCTATAGAAATACAATTTTGACAAAATGTTCTATAGAAATAAAATGTTGACAAAATTCTCTACAGGAATAAAGTTTACCACACATTGTTAAAGATCAAGCCTTGCCGGCTTCTAATTTCCTCCTCTAGAGCCACCAAAATGTAAAAATTATTACAAATTGTGTTGAGTGAAAATGTCCCTATATTGTGGCCCTCCGTCCCTACAAGACGTTAAATATTAGAAAAACCCTACATATAGGGAATTTCCGCTACCTCTAGAAACACTGGCTGTGTTGATATTGCGCCTACGGAGCTAGTATGCCACTAATATTGAGCCCATTATTAACAAAGAGAAAATCGTTAAATTAGTGTGGGTAATAAATACAAATTTTTAAAAATCGAGCAATATTCTTATGTAAGAGCTACAAGTACGATCGGCTAGTACATCAAAATTTGAAATTTGAGTAACATTGGTTAATAAATAAGATTACTATGGCCAAATTTGGGAAAATCGAGCGATGCATATATATGGAAGCTATACCTAAATCTGAACCAATTTGCATAATATTTTGCGGGTTTGATTAATACCACAAAAGGTTACCTTGTGCAAGATTTGAGTAAGATCAGTTACGAAATGAGGCCTGTATGGTCAAACATAAGGTTATAAGGGCGAATTTTTCATAATCGGGCGATACATATATGGGAGCTATATCTAAATTTGAACCGATTTCGATGAAATTTTGCACATATAGTTAGTGCTATAGAGGACTGGATCTAGCCAACTTTTAGTAAGATCGGTTAATAAATAAGGGTTCTATGGCCAAATTTGAGAAAATCGGGCTATACATATATATGGGAGCTATAACTAAATCTGAACCGATTTCGACGATATTTTGCACATATAGTAAGTGCTATAGAAGACTACATTTAGCCAAATTTGGGTAAGATCGGTTGATAAATAAGGGTTTTATGGCCAAATTTAGAAAAATCGGGCGGTACATATATATGGGAGTTATAGCTAAATCTGAACCGATTTCGATGATTTTTTGCACATATAGTTAGTGCTATAGAAGATTATATTTAGCCAACTTTGAGTATGATCGGTTGATAAATAAAGGTTTTGTGGCCAAATTTGGGAAAATCGGGCGATACATATATATGAGAGCTATATCTAAATCTGAACCGATTTGGATAAAATTTTGCAGACTTGAAGGGCGATGGAAAAGATTACCTTTTGCCAAATTTGGTGACGATCCGTTTGAAAAAACGCGCATCGTGACCCCATTTGTCGAAATCGGGCGATACATATATATGGGAGCTATATCTAAATTTGATCCGATTTCTTCCAAATTCAATAGCGTTCGTCCTTGTGCCCAAAAAACTCTCTGTACCAAATTTCATCAAAATCGGTTAATAATTGCGACCGGAATCCTGTGAACAACAAATACATGGACAGACGGACGGACGGACGGACGGACGGACACCAAGCGCTAGATCGACGCAGGAGGTGATTCTGAGTCGATCGGTATATATTTTATGGGGTCTAAAATCAATATTTCTGGTAGGCACATTGAAATTGCATGTAAAGGGTGATTCTTTTGAGGTTAGGATTTTCATGCATTAGTATTTGACAGATCACGTGGGATTTCAGACATGGTGTCAAAGAGAAAGATGCTCAGTATGCTTTGACATTTCATCATGAATAGACTTACTAACGAGCAATGCTTGCAAATCATTGAATTTTATTACCAAAATCAGTGGCAGAAAATCCGCTTTTTTATCGACAAATTTTGTTCAGCGATGAGGCTCATTTCTGGTTGAATGGCTACGTAAATAAGCAAAATTGCCGCATTTGGAGTGAAGAGCAACCAGAAGCCGTTCAAGAACTGCCCATGCATCCCGAAAAATGCACTGTTTGGTGTGGTTTGTACGCTGGTGGAATCATTGGACCGTATTTTTTCAAAGATGCTGTTGGACGCAACGTTACGGTGAATGGCGATCGCTATCGTTCGATGCTAACAAACTTTTTGTTGCCAAAAATGGAAGAACTGAACTTGGTTGACATGTGGTTTCAACAAGATGGCGCTACATGCCACACAGCTCGCGATTCTATGGCCATTTTGAGGGAAAACTTCGGAGAACAATTCATCTCAAGAAATGGACCGGTAAGTTGGCCACCAAGATCATGCGATTTGACGCCTTTAGACTATTTTTTGTGGGGCTACGTCAAGTCTAAAGTCTACAGAAATAAGCCAGCAACTATTCCAGCTTTGGAAGACAACATTTCCGAAGAAATTCGGGCTATTCCGGCCGAAATGCTCGAAAAAGTTGCCCAAAATTGGACTTTCCGAATGGACCACCTAAGACGCAGCCGCGGTCAACATTTAAATGAAATTATCTTCAAAAAGTAAATGTCATGGACCAATCTAACGTTTCAAATAAAGAACCGATGAGATTTTGCAAATTTTATGCGTTTTTTAAAAAAAAAAAGTTATCAAGCGCTTAACAAATCACCCTTTATTAATAAAAGAAGTACCAATTTTTATTTCAGTTTTTCTTGAAATTAAAAATGTTGGGCATGTATCGATTCATGTTTAGATATATCTCCCGATTTAATTTCTTGAGGGCATCAAAGTGAAGAAGAAGTTGTAGATGCCTTAAACGGTTAACTCTTAACTGGAATTTTTTGGCAAATTATATAAAAACCTGTGTCCAATACAGATAATTCTTGTTAATTGCATATAATAATTAAACACCACACATTTCGATTAAAATTAGTATTGAATTGAAAAAACTGACGACGAAGGACATAGTCATTTAGAATTATAAACCTATTTTATTATTTTTTTGTAGATATGTAGCTATATTACGGAAAATAAAATAAATACTACTACTACTACAGTAGCAATTTTTTTTCCGATTTTATTCAAATTTAAAATCTACAGATATTTTAAGATCGCGAAGGGTTATATTAAATTTGGTATATATGATATAACCCCTATGTAGACCACACCCAGAGAAGGAATATGGTCAGTTCAAACATATTTCAAGGCACCATGTTACTTTTTCACAGCGATCATGTAGCATTTTTGTCGCAAAAATATTATTTTCTCGTCAAACATAACATGCTTTCCGAAATCAGATACATAATTTGCGAGAAAATAACATGGTGTCGACAAACATATTACATGTTTTCCGTGAAAAAAGTAACATTTTGCTCTTGAAACATGGTTGCGATGATCATATTCCTTCTCTGCGTGCAATCTCCCGATTTGATTTCTGGAGTGTATGATAAAGGGAGATACGGTCAAAATTTGGTCAAGGGAAAACGCGCAGAAAGCCAGTTTGCCTTGAACTGCTGCTCGTCCTTAGCAGTTTTTTTTTTTTGGTCTTCTTTAAGTTCCGCTTGACAATAGCCCAGTATTTCTCAATTGGGCGGAGCTCTGGCGTGTTTGGAGAGTTCTTGTCCTTGGGAACCACCTGCACGTTGTTGGCGGCGTACCACTTCATGGCCTTTTTACCGTAATGGCAAGATACCAAATCCGGCCAAAACAGTACGGAACAACCGTGTTTCTTCAGGAAAGGCAGCAGACGTTTATTCAAACACGCTTTCACGTAAATTTCTTGGTTGACAGTCCCGGAAGCTATGAAAATGCTGCTTTTCAAGCCACAGGTACAGATGGCTTGCCAAACCAGATATTTCTTTGCGAACTTTGACAGTTTTATGTGCTTGAAAATATCTGCTACCTTTCACCTTCCTTTTGCCGTATAAAACTCCTGTCCCGGAAGCTGCTTGTAGTCGGCTTTGACGTAGGTTTCGTCGTCCATTACCACGCAGTCAAACTTCATCAGCATCGTCGTGTACAGCCTCCGGGATAGCGCTTTGGCCGTCGTATTTTGTTTATCATCGCGATTTGGAGTCACTACCTTCTTCACGGTTGAAAAAGACTGTTTTTCATATATTTGGCTATAAACATTATATGTTTGGAACACAAATTTTTAAACACAATATTTTTGAGTGCAAGCATATAATGTTCATAAACTAGCATAACATTATTGTTGTTTCTTTTTTTGATCTCAGCTTAAAGCCATGCATTGACTAAACTACAAGTGTAGCTTAACCAACAGAGGAAAAGTATGCTTGTCAAATTTATTTGGGCAAAGCCCTATAGACTGCAAGATGGTTGGATGTACAGCTGTTTCGGACATGTTTGGGACATATATGTTAATATGTTAGAACATATTATGTTTGGGACATAAAATGTTTGTAAATATAATATGCTTGGATGCAAACATATATTAATTTAGAAATAGCCTATAAACATATATGTGTTTAGTAGCTTGGAACGCTATTTAACAGGGAGCGATATTGAATTAAGTTGGTGGCTGTTGCTTGTTATTACAAAATTAACATTTTATTTTTCCTTGGGCAATTGAACAGCTACTTCTTTGATCCTTACAAACTGTGTGGTCCGCTGTTCGAATCCCCGTCCGGCAAAAGGTAAAATTAAAATAAAAAAAATCATAAAATTGAATAATTTCTTCTACAATGTTTGTATTACAGAAAAAGGTGCTAAGAACTAAAAAATCTCGTGGAAGTGAGAAAGATGTCGGGGAATATACAATTGGGCAGAAACAAAATTTTGAGCATTCAGGTCGAAAACCTATGTTGTTAGCACCTATATTACCTGTTTATTTTCATAATTCATTATGATTGTAAATATATAAATAAATAAATACAATTTTGAGCACAATATTGTTTGGGAGAATTTTTTTTTAAGCATATAATATTTTTGGGTGCAAAATGCTTCCAAACATATTATATGGTCACATAATAACATATTGTTTTTTGGAAGACAACATTATTGAATTTGGATGCAAAAATACAAAATGTTTGGAACTTAGACTACCCAAACATATATTGTTTAGACCAATATGCTTTCAAACATATTATATATTGGTAGAGATCAAACATATAAATGTTTGGGCAATACCCAAAAATGTATATGCTTGAAGCAAAATATGTTTGGGAGTATATGTTACAGAAGCGATTTTTTGTGAGGGTGTTGTAAGTCGATAGTCCAGCTCGTTTTTTGGCTCGATGCACGGTTGTAGACGATACACCCAATTTGCGGCATCTCGGAGAGAGAGGTTAGGGTTTCGCTTGAAAATACCGGCAACTCACTTTGTCGTCTCAGCGGCTTCCGGTTTTCGATTTCCCCCCGATCCAGACTTCCTGGCTGTCGACAAACGTTCCCCAAACACTTTAATTACATTTGTAACGGTTGATTTGGCAACTTTTAGCGATTTTGACAGCTTTGCGTGCGAGTAACTCGGATTTTTGCGATGCGCGAGCAAAATTTTGATACGCTGCTCTTCTTGCTTGGACGGCATTTTAACAACTGAAGAGTGAATTCCAAAATCAAAATAGGAGCAACATTCTACACACACACACACCTTCAAAATGAGGGGTGTTCAGGTTTTTTAAATGCAAAATTGAAAGAAATACGTCAAGTTTGTATTGACCAAATTGTGACCGCGTCACCCTTTAGTCGCAATTTTCATTCAAATTAACGGAAATTTAAAATCTAGAGGTATAAAAATTACGTTGATACATTTTAAAATATTTTATTGGAATATATTAAGCATATCATGATTGAATATAGCATAATTAGTTAGTTTCTGGGCAAGGGTTGGTCCATTCCCATTCATTCCACATAACACATTCACCTTTATTCGAATCGAACAAGTGTGCTGTGGGACAACGCACTAATGTTGCATTACCGCTTCTTTCATTACACACCCAATAGGCGGTAGGGTCCCAAAAGTTGCGAATTTCAACATTTAAATTATCAGCAGAACAATTGGGTTGATTATTGTCATCGGGATCACAAGCTGCCAGAGTGCAGGCCACAAAGCAAGCCAAGATGGTAAAAATTGCAACTAATCAGATATATGATAAAACAATAAAAAAAAAATATTTTATTAAAAATTCGAAAATTTTAGGAGCATACTTACAGGCTTTCATTATGATTGATTTTGTCAACGATAGAAGATATTTCTCTAACTAAGGTGAAATGCGAACTTGTCAAAACTCATGCCTTCTCTATGAAATTTATACTTAAATTTGAATTGTTTTTGCTTTTTTTTCTTTTTATCGAAATGAATGTTTTGAGATAGAAACTCTACACCCTCAAAAAAAATCGCTTCTTTAACATATGTTCCAAATATATTTTGCAGGAAGCACATATATTATTGGATACTGCCGAAATATTAATATGTTTGTTTTTTGTGAACATATTATATGTTTGGAAGCATTTTGAGCCCAAAAATATTATATGCTTGGAAGAATTTTCCCCAAAGAAGATTGTGATCATTCCCTCACATAATTTTCACTTCCACGAAATTTTTAGTTCTTGGCACCTTTTTCTGTAATACAAATAATGTTGAAGAAATTATTCAATTTTATATATTTTTTTTTTAATTTTACCTTTCGCCTGGGCGGAGAATCGAACCGAGGCCCATACAGTTTGTAAGCCAACACACTATCCACTGGGCTACGTAGTAGTTATAGTCACCAGTAGACAATTATCGTTACAAGTTACATTTATATAGCATACTTTGCAGCGCCCACGAGCCCATGCAAACATAACATTATTTAAAAGAAACATACATTTGTTGGCCACGTGGAGCAGTGGTCAGCATGTCTGCCTTGCATGCAAAGGGTCGTGGGTTCAATTCCTGCTCCGACCGAACCAATTTTTTTTTGCAATTTAGACATTTATACTATATTAAATTTTTATAATGAAACTTCGAAATGTGGTTTATTAAAAATTTACAGTCCCCACATACATAAAATTCTCCTCTCAAGGCGAAAACACATGCTGTTTTTTTTTCAAATCTCTATGCTCTTGGTTCCGAATGTCTATTCTCTTTACTCCGAATACTCATTCTAATATTCAAATTAAATAATATTTAGACTTAAGCATATAAAATATTTGGCCTTATCATAAAGCAGTTTTCCGAAACAACATACAACCGTTTCACAGAAATTGTAAACATATATATGTTTGCTCGAAATTTGTAAATTTATATATGTTTACATTCACACATATTATTTTTATGAAACATTCATACCCCAAACATAATATATTTTAACATATTAACATATGTGTCCCAAACATTTAGTGTTAGTTTAGGAACATTACATGTTGGCACTTAAATATATTGTGTTTAAAAATTGTGCCCGAAACACATTTTGTTTATATCGGAACATATGAAAAACATATTTTTCTAACAGTGTAGTACTGCAGATTTTTATCACTCACCACTTTATGCTTTTAAATAAAATGCTGTACTCTGATACGAATCGGAAGGTGACTGATTTGATAAAATAAACAAGTATATACGGCGGTAAGTTCGGCCAGGCCGAATCTTATGTACTCCGAAAAAAAGTAAACTATTTTATAGGAAGAATAATTAGTTTATTCTTCGTACAAAAATTGAACTAAATTTTACTCCACATTTTGAGATTTTCACAAATCGTTGTTAAAACCAGGAAAATTTAATGCCCCGTTGTACTTTTTACTGCAGTTCTCGAAATTACACCCTCTCATAGAAGAAGAAATTAACTAAAATTAAAGAAGAAAATCATTGGCGCCAAATCATGACCATCCCAGCAAAAAAATTTGGAAGTTCTTCCAAAGGCACAACTTTAATAGCACTTCTAGAAGATGCACTCCCAATGATGTTCTTTATTTTAACTACCCAGGAAGTTATTTTAATTCAATTTTTTATAACTTGCTTTTTTCATACTTCTAATGAATAATTTTAACATTTTTTGTTTCAAACACGTTAAAAACAGAGTACGAATTCATAAAATGGTACAAATCATTTAAATTTTGTCGACAAAAATGCTATCTTCAATCTGAAAAAATTGTGATTTTTTTAAAATATTTGAGGTCAAACGTTTCCGACCACCGTTAGAATCCATTAAAAATTATAAAAAATTTTAAAAATTATTTATTTGACAAAATATCACAGAATTTTTTAATTTACCTCCAAAACATAGAATTCGGATCACACCCATAGAAGTGATGCTAATTCCGTCCTATGACAAGCCCATGTTAAATTCATGGCTTCTGCGTCAATTTTGCACCACTTCCGGATACAAAAAGAACATTTTCATTATTTTTTTAGCGACGCTTTTTTTGCTGGGATTTTAACCATACAGTAGTTCATTCTTACTATTTTTGGGAATCGTAAAAAAATTTTAATTTGCTTTAGTTCATATTGAGCTTATGTGTACGGTCATTGAACTTTATACTCACGTTTAGTTCTTAAAATGTTTGAGACATACTTAAAAAAACGAAATTTTCATTGGGCTATGGAAAATTTCGCAAAAGATAATAAAATTTAACTACAAACAAATATTTTTTTTGCAATAAAAAGAAGTTTAATTTAGAGTTAGTTTAAGTACAATCTTATATCTTCTTAACATCGTTTTCTATATTGTGAGTTAGTCCATATATTTGACAAAAAAGGTATGTATAGGTAAGTCTACAACTAATTACGAATCAATATGGACTTTTGAACGGTACGTAGAAAGCCAGAATTGTAATATGGGATTGGCTTATATGGGGGCTATATACAATTATGAACTTGATATGAACCAATTTTTGTGTGATTGGGGATCGATTTATCTGAGGGCTATATATAATTATAGACCAATATGGACCTAGTTAGGCATGGTAGTTAAAGGCTATATACTAGCACAATGTACCAAATTTCAACTGACTCAGATGAAATTTGCTCCTCCAAGTGGTTCCTAAACCAAATTTCGGGATCGGTTAATATGAGGGCTATATATAATTATGGACTGATATGGACCACTTTTGGCATGGTTGTTACCAAATTTCAACCACATCGTATGAATTTTGCTTCTCCAAAAAGTACCGGAGGTCAAATCTGGGGATCGGTTTATATGGGGGCTATATATAATTATGGACTGATATGGACCAATTCCTGCATGGTTGTTAGAGACCATATACTAACACCACGACCAAATTTCAACCGAATCAGATGAAATTTGCTCTTCCAAGAGGCTCCGGAGGTCAAATCTGGGGATCGGTTTATATGGGGGCTATATATAATTTTGGACCGATTTCGACCAATTTTTGCATTGGTGTTTGAGCCCATATATTAACACTACGTACCAAATTTCAACTGAATCAGATGAAATTTGGTCTCCCAAGAGGCTCCAGAGTTCAAATCTGCTGATCGGTTTATATGGGGCTATTTATAATTATTGACCCATGTGGACCAATTTTTGCATGGTCATTAAAGACCATATACTAACACCATGTACCAAATTTCAGCCGGATCGGATGAAATTTGCTTCTCCTAGAGGCTCCGCAAGCCAAATCGGGGGATGGGTTTATATGGGGGCTATATATAATTATTGACCGATTTCAACCAATTTTTGCATTGGTGTTTGAGGCTATATATTAGCACCAC
This sequence comes from Haematobia irritans, assembly GCF_050003625.1. NCBI lineage: Eukaryota > Metazoa > Arthropoda > Insecta > Diptera > Muscidae > Haematobia > Haematobia irritans. Next base: position 33,408,970 of record NC_134399.1, on the reverse strand, counting down.
GTACCAAATTTCAACTGAATCAGATGAAATTTGGTCTTCCAAGAGGCTCCGCAAGCCAAATCAGGGGATCGGTTTTTATGGGGGCTATATATAATTATGGACCGATGTTGACCACTTTTTGCATGGTTGTTAGAGATCATATGCTGACATCATGTACCAAATTTCAGCCGGATCGGATGAAATTTGCTTTTCTTAGAGGATTCGCAAGCCAAATCTGGGGGTACGTTTATATGGGGGTTATATATAATTATGGACCGATGTGGACCAATTTTTGCATAGTTGTTAGAAACCATGTACTTACACCATGTACCAAATCTCAGCCCGATTGGATAAAATTTGCTTCTCTTAGAGGCTCCGCAAGCCACATATAGTAAGTGCTATAGAAGACTACATTTAGCCAAATTTGGGTAAGATCGGTTGATAAATAAGGGTTTTATGGCCAAATTTAGAAAAATCGGGCGGTACATATATATGGGAGTTATAGCTAAATCTGAACCGATTTCGATGATTTTTTGCACATATAGTTAGTGCTATAGAAGATTATATTTAGCCAACTTTGAGTATGATCGGTTGATAAATAAAGGTTTTGTGGCCAAATTTGGGAAAATCGGGCGATACATATATATGAGAGCTATATCTAAATCTGAACCGATTTGGATAAAATTTTGCAGACTTGAAGGGCGATGGAAAAGATTACCTTTTGCCAAATTTGGTGACGATCCGTTTGAAAAAACGCGCATCGTGACCCCATTTGTCGAAATCGGGCGATACATATATATGGGAGCTATATCTAAATTTGATCCGATTTCTTCCAAATTCAATAGCGTTCGTCCTTGTGCCCAAAAAACTCTCTGTACCAAATTTCATCAAAATCGGTTAATAATTGCGACCGGAATCCTGTGAACAACAAATACATGGACAGACGGACGGACGGACGGACGGACGGACACCAAGCGCTAGATCGACGCAGGAGGTGATTCTGAGTCGATCGGTATATATTTTATGGGGTCTAAAATCAATATTTCTGGTAGGCACATTGAAATTGCATGTAAAGGGTGATTCTTTTGAGGTTAGGATTTTCATGCATTAGTATTTGACAGATCACGTGGGATTTCAGACATGGTGTCAAAGAGAAAGATGCTCAGTATGCTTTGACATTTCATCATGAATAGACTTACTAACGAGCAATGCTTGCAAATCATTGAATTTTATTACCAAAATCAGTGGCAGAAAATCCGCTTTTTTATCGACAAATTTTGTTCAGCGATGAGGCTCATTTCTGGTTGAATGGCTACGTAAATAAGCAAAATTGCCGCATTTGGAGTGAAGAGCAACCAGAAGCCGTTCAAGAACTGCCCATGCATCCCGAAAAATGCACTGTTTGGTGTGGTTTGTACGCTGGTGGAATCATTGGACCGTATTTTTTCAAAGATGCTGTTGGACGCAACGTTACGGTGAATGGCGATCGCTATCGTTCGATGCTAACAAACTTTTTGTTGCCAAAAATGGAAGAACTGAACTTGGTTGACATGTGGTTTCAACAAGATGGCGCTACATGCCACACAGCTCGCGATTCTATGGCCATTTTGAGGGAAAACTTCGGAGAACAATTCATCTCAAGAAATGGACCGGTAAGTTGGCCACCAAGATCATGCGATTTGACGCCTTTAGACTATTTTTTGTGGGGCTACGTCAAGTCTAAAGTCTACAGAAATAAGCCAGCAACTATTCCAGCTTTGGAAGACAACATTTCCGAAGAAATTCGGGCTATTCCGGCCGAAATGCTCGAAAAAGTTGCCCAAAATTGGACTTTCCGAATGGACCACCTAAGACGCAGCCGCGGTCAACATTTAAATGAAATTATCTTCAAAAAGTAAATGTCATGGACCAATCTAACGTTTCAAATAAAGAACCGATGAGATTTTGCAAATTTTATGCGTTTTTTAAAAAAAAAAAGTTATCAAGCGCTTAACAAATCACCCTTTATTAATAAAAGAAGTACCAATTTTTATTTCAGTTTTTCTTGAAATTAAAAATGTTGGGCATGTATCGATTCATGTTTAGATATATCTCCCGATTTAATTTCTTGAGGGCATCAAAGTGAAGAAGAAGTTGTAGATGCCTTAAACGGTTAACTCTTAACTGGAATTTTTTGGCAAATTATATAAAAACCTGTGTCCAATACAGATAATTCTTGTTAATTGCATATAATAATTAAACACCACACATTTCGATTAAAATTAGTATTGAATTGAAAAAACTGACGACGAAGGACATAGTCATTTAGAATTATAAACCTATTTTATTATTTTTTTGTAGATATGTAGCTATATTACGGAAAATAAAATAAATACTACTACTACTACAGTAGCAATTTTTTTTCCGATTTTATTCAAATTTAAAATCTACAGATATTTTAAGATCGCGAAGGGTTATATTAAATTTGGTATATATGATATAACCCCTATGTAGACCACACCCAGAGAAGGAATATGGTCAGTTCAAACATATTTCAAGGCACCATGTTACTTTTTCACAGCGATCATGTAGCATTTTTGTCGCAAAAATATTATTTTCTCGTCAAACATAACATGCTTTCCGAAATCAGATACATAATTTGCGAGAAAATAACATGGTGTCGACAAACATATTACATGTTTTCCGTGAAAAAAGTAACATTTTGCTCTTGAAACATGGTTGCGATGATCATATTCCTTCTCTGCGTGCAATCTCCCGATTTGATTTCTGGAGTGTATGATAAAGGGAGATACGGTCAAAATTTGGTCAAGGGAAAACGCGCAGAAAGCCAGTTTGCCTTGAACTGCTGCTCGTCCTTAGCAGTTTTTTTTTTTTGGTCTTCTTTAAGTTCCGCTTGACAATAGCCCAGTATTTCTCAATTGGGCGGAGCTCTGGCGTGTTTGGAGAGTTCTTGTCCTTGGGAACCACCTGCACGTTGTTGGCGGCGTACCACTTCATGGCCTTTTTACCGTAATGGCAAGATACCAAATCCGGCCAAAACAGTACGGAACAACCGTGTTTCTTCAGGAAAGGCAGCAGACGTTTATTCAAACACGCTTTCACGTAAATTTCTTGGTTGACAGTCCCGGAAGCTATGAAAATGCTGCTTTTCAAGCCACAGGTACAGATGGCTTGCCAAACCAGATATTTCTTTGCGAACTTTGACAGTTTTATGTGCTTGAAAATATCTGCTACCTTTCACCTTCCTTTTGCCGTATAAAACTCCTGTCCCGGAAGCTGCTTGTAGTCGGCTTTGACGTAGGTTTCGTCGTCCATTACCACGCAGTCAAACTTCATCAGCATCGTCGTGTACAGCCTCCGGGATAGCGCTTTGGCCGTCGTATTTTGTTTATCATCGCGATTTGGAGTCACTACCTTCTTCACGGTTGAAAAAGACTGTTTTTCATATATTTGGCTATAAACATTATATGTTTGGAACACAAATTTTTAAACACAATATTTTTGAGTGCAAGCATATAATGTTCATAAACTAGCATAACATTATTGTTGTTTCTTTTTTTGATCTCAGCTTAAAGCCATGCATTGACTAAACTACAAGTGTAGCTTAACCAACAGAGGAAAAGTATGCTTGTCAAATTTATTTGGGCAAAGCCCTATAGACTGCAAGATGGTTGGATGTACAGCTGTTTCGGACATGTTTGGGACATATATGTTAATATGTTAGAACATATTATGTTTGGGACATAAAATGTTTGTAAATATAATATGCTTGGATGCAAACATATATTAATTTAGAAATAGCCTATAAACATATATGTGTTTAGTAGCTTGGAACGCTATTTAACAGGGAGCGATATTGAATTAAGTTGGTGGCTGTTGCTTGTTATTACAAAATTAACATTTTATTTTTCCTTGGGCAATTGAACAGCTACTTCTTTGATCCTTACAAACTGTGTGGTCCGCTGTTCGAATCCCCGTCCGGCAAAAGGTAAAATTAAAATAAAAAAAATCATAAAATTGAATAATTTCTTCTACAATGTTTGTATTACAGAAAAAGGTGCTAAGAACTAAAAAATCTCGTGGAAGTGAGAAAGATGTCGGGGAATATACAATTGGGCAGAAACAAAATTTTGAGCATTCAGGTCGAAAACCTATGTTGTTAGCACCTATATTACCTGTTTATTTTCATAATTCATTATGATTGTAAATATATAAATAAATAAATACAATTTTGAGCACAATATTGTTTGGGAGAATTTTTTTTTAAGCATATAATATTTTTGGGTGCAAAATGCTTCCAAACATATTATATGGTCACATAATAACATATTGTTTTTTGGAAGACAACATTATTGAATTTGGATGCAAAAATACAAAATGTTTGGAACTTAGACTACCCAAACATATATTGTTTAGACCAATATGCTTTCAAACATATTATATATTGGTAGAGATCAAACATATAAATGTTTGGGCAATACCCAAAAATGTATATGCTTGAAGCAAAATATGTTTGGGAGTATATGTTACAGAAGCGATTTTTTGTGAGGGTGTTGTAAGTCGATAGTCCAGCTCGTTTTTTGGCTCGATGCACGGTTGTAGACGATACACCCAATTTGCGGCATCTCGGAGAGAGAGGTTAGGGTTTCGCTTGAAAATACCGGCAACTCACTTTGTCGTCTCAGCGGCTTCCGGTTTTCGATTTCCCCCCGATCCAGACTTCCTGGCTGTCGACAAACGTTCCCCAAACACTTTAATTACATTTGTAACGGTTGATTTGGCAACTTTTAGCGATTTTGACAGCTTTGCGTGCGAGTAACTCGGATTTTTGCGATGCGCGAGCAAAATTTTGATACGCTGCTCTTCTTGCTTGGACGGCATTTTAACAACTGAAGAGTGAATTCCAAAATCAAAATAGGAGCAACATTCTACACACACACACACCTTCAAAATGAGGGGTGTTCAGGTTTTTTAAATGCAAAATTGAAAGAAATACGTCAAGTTTGTATTGACCAAATTGTGACCGCGTCACCCTTTAGTCGCAATTTTCATTCAAATTAACGGAAATTTAAAATCTAGAGGTATAAAAATTACGTTGATACATTTTAAAATATTTTATTGGAATATATTAAGCATATCATGATTGAATATAGCATAATTAGTTAGTTTCTGGGCAAGGGTTGGTCCATTCCCATTCATTCCACATAACACATTCACCTTTATTCGAATCGAACAAGTGTGCTGTGGGACAACGCACTAATGTTGCATTACCGCTTCTTTCATTACACACCCAATAGGCGGTAGGGTCCCAAAAGTTGCGAATTTCAACATTTAAATTATCAGCAGAACAATTGGGTTGATTATTGTCATCGGGATCACAAGCTGCCAGAGTGCAGGCCACAAAGCAAGCCAAGATGGTAAAAATTGCAACTAATCAGATATATGATAAAACAATAAAAAAAAAATATTTTATTAAAAATTCGAAAATTTTAGGAGCATACTTACAGGCTTTCATTATGATTGATTTTGTCAACGATAGAAGATATTTCTCTAACTAAGGTGAAATGCGAACTTGTCAAAACTCATGCCTTCTCTATGAAATTTATACTTAAATTTGAATTGTTTTTGCTTTTTTTTCTTTTTATCGAAATGAATGTTTTGAGATAGAAACTCTACACCCTCAAAAAAAATCGCTTCTTTAACATATGTTCCAAATATATTTTGCAGGAAGCACATATATTATTGGATACTGCCGAAATATTAATATGTTTGTTTTTTGTGAACATATTATATGTTTGGAAGCATTTTGAGCCCAAAAATATTATATGCTTGGAAGAATTTTCCCCAAAGAAGATTGTGATCATTCCCTCACATAATTTTCACTTCCACGAAATTTTTAGTTCTTGGCACCTTTTTCTGTAATACAAATAATGTTGAAGAAATTATTCAATTTTATATATTTTTTTTTTAATTTTACCTTTCGCCTGGGCGGAGAATCGAACCGAGGCCCATACAGTTTGTAAGCCAACACACTATCCACTGGGCTACGTAGTAGTTATAGTCACCAGTAGACAATTATCGTTACAAGTTACATTTATATAGCATACTTTGCAGCGCCCACGAGCCCATGCAAACATAACATTATTTAAAAGAAACATACATTTGTTGGCCACGTGGAGCAGTGGTCAGCATGTCTGCCTTGCATGCAAAGGGTCGTGGGTTCAATTCCTGCTCCGACCGAACCAATTTTTTTTTGCAATTTAGACATTTATACTATATTAAATTTTTATAATGAAACTTCGAAATGTGGTTTATTAAAAATTTACAGTCCCCACATACATAAAATTCTCCTCTCAAGGCGAAAACACATGCTGTTTTTTTTTCAAATCTCTATGCTCTTGGTTCCGAATGTCTATTCTCTTTACTCCGAATACTCATTCTAATATTCAAATTAAATAATATTTAGACTTAAGCATATAAAATATTTGGCCTTATCATAAAGCAGTTTTCCGAAACAACATACAACCGTTTCACAGAAATTGTAAACATATATATGTTTGCTCGAAATTTGTAAATTTATATATGTTTACATTCACACATATTATTTTTATGAAACATTCATACCCCAAACATAATATATTTTAACATATTAACATATGTGTCCCAAACATTTAGTGTTAGTTTAGGAACATTACATGTTGGCACTTAAATATATTGTGTTTAAAAATTGTGCCCGAAACACATTTTGTTTATATCGGAACATATGAAAAACATATTTTTCTAACAGTGTAGTACTGCAGATTTTTATCACTCACCACTTTATGCTTTTAAATAAAATGCTGTACTCTGATACGAATCGGAAGGTGACTGATTTGATAAAATAAACAAGTATATACGGCGGTAAGTTCGGCCAGGCCGAATCTTATGTACTCCGAAAAAAAGTAAACTATTTTATAGGAAGAATAATTAGTTTATTCTTCGTACAAAAATTGAACTAAATTTTACTCCACATTTTGAGATTTTCACAAATCGTTGTTAAAACCAGGAAAATTTAATGCCCCGTTGTACTTTTTACTGCAGTTCTCGAAATTACACCCTCTCATAGAAGAAGAAATTAACTAAAATTAAAGAAGAAAATCATTGGCGCCAAATCATGACCATCCCAGCAAAAAAATTTGGAAGTTCTTCCAAAGGCACAACTTTAATAGCACTTCTAGAAGATGCACTCCCAATGATGTTCTTTATTTTAACTACCCAGGAAGTTATTTTAATTCAATTTTTTATAACTTGCTTTTTTCATACTTCTAATGAATAATTTTAACATTTTTTGTTTCAAACACGTTAAAAACAGAGTACGAATTCATAAAATGGTACAAATCATTTAAATTTTGTCGACAAAAATGCTATCTTCAATCTGAAAAAATTGTGATTTTTTTAAAATATTTGAGGTCAAACGTTTCCGACCACCGTTAGAATCCATTAAAAATTATAAAAAATTTTAAAAATTATTTATTTGACAAAATATCACAGAATTTTTTAATTTACCTCCAAAACATAGAATTCGGATCACACCCATAGAAGTGATGCTAATTCCGTCCTATGACAAGCCCATGTTAAATTCATGGCTTCTGCGTCAATTTTGCACCACTTCCGGATACAAAAAGAACATTTTCATTATTTTTTTAGCGACGCTTTTTTTGCTGGGATTTTAACCATACAGTAGTTCATTCTTACTATTTTTGGGAATCGTAAAAAAATTTTAATTTGCTTTAGTTCATATTGAGCTTATGTGTACGGTCATTGAACTTTATACTCACGTTTAGTTCTTAAAATGTTTGAGACATACTTAAAAAAACGAAATTTTCATTGGGCTATGGAAAATTTCGCAAAAGATAATAAAATTTAACTACAAACAAATATTTTTTTTGCAATAAAAAGAAGTTTAATTTAGAGTTAGTTTAAGTACAATCTTATATCTTCTTAACATCGTTTTCTATATTGTGAGTTAGTCCATATATTTGACAAAAAAGGTATGTATAGGTAAGTCTACAACTAATTACGAATCAATATGGACTTTTGAACGGTACGTAGAAAGCCAGAATTGTAATATGGGATTGGCTTATATGGGGGCTATATACAATTATGAACTTGATATGAACCAATTTTTGTGTGATTGGGGATCGATTTATCTGAGGGCTATATATAATTATAGACCAATATGGACCTAGTTAGGCATGGTAGTTAAAGGCTATATACTAGCACAATGTACCAAATTTCAACTGACTCAGATGAAATTTGCTCCTCCAAGTGGTTCCTAAACCAAATTTCGGGATCGGTTAATATGAGGGCTATATATAATTATGGACTGATATGGACCACTTTTGGCATGGTTGTTACCAAATTTCAACCACATCGTATGAATTTTGCTTCTCCAAAAAGTACCGGAGGTCAAATCTGGGGATCGGTTTATATGGGGGCTATATATAATTATGGACTGATATGGACCAATTCCTGCATGGTTGTTAGAGACCATATACTAACACCACGACCAAATTTCAACCGAATCAGATGAAATTTGCTCTTCCAAGAGGCTCCGGAGGTCAAATCTGGGGATCGGTTTATATGGGGGCTATATATAATTTTGGACCGATTTCGACCAATTTTTGCATTGGTGTTTGAGCCCATATATTAACACTACGTACCAAATTTCAACTGAATCAGATGAAATTTGGTCTCCCAAGAGGCTCCAGAGTTCAAATCTGCTGATCGGTTTATATGGGGCTATTTATAATTATTGACCCATGTGGACCAATTTTTGCATGGTCATTAAAGACCATATACTAACACCATGTACCAAATTTCAGCCGGATCGGATGAAATTTGCTTCTCCTAGAGGCTCCGCAAGCCAAATCGGGGGATGGGTTTATATGGGGGCTATATATAATTATTGACCGATTTCAACCAATTTTTGCATTGGTGTTTGAGGCTATATATTAGCACCACGTACCAAATTTCAACTGAATCAGATGAAATTTGGTCTTCCAAGAGGCTCCGCAAGCCAAATCAGGGGATCGGTTTTTATGGGGGCTATATATAATTATGGACCGATGTTGACCACTTTTTGCATGGTTGTTAGAGATCATATGCTGACATCATGTACCAAATTTCAGCCGGATCGGATGAAATTTGCTTTTCTTAGAGGATTCGCAAGCCAAATCTGGGGGTACGTTTATATGGGGGTTATATATAATTATGGACCGATGTGGACCAATTTTTGCATAGTTGTTAGAAACCATGTACTTACACCATGTACCAAATCTCAGCCCGATTGGATAAAATTTGCTTCTCTTAGAGGCTCCGCAAGCCAAACCGGCGGATTGGTTTTTATGGGGGCTATATATAATTATGGACAGATGTGGACCACTTTTTGCATAGTTGTTAGAGATCATATACTAACACCATGTACCAAATTTCAGCCGGATTGGATGAAATTTGCTTCTCCTAGAGGCTCCGCAAGCCAAATCAGGGGATCGGTTTATATGGGGGCTATATATAATTATTGACCGATGTGGACCAATTTTTGCATAGTTATTAGAGACCATATACTAACACCATGTACCAAATTCCAGCCGGATCGGATGAAATTTTCTTCCCTTAGAGGCTCCGCAAGCCAAATCTGGTGGTTCGTTTATATGGGGGCTATACGTAAAAGTGGACCGATATGGCCCATTTGCAATACCATCCGACCTACATCAATAACAACTACTTGTGCCTAGTTTCAAGTCGATAGCTTGTTTCGTTCGGAAGTTAGCGTGATTTCAACAGACGGACGGACGGACGGACACGCTTAGATCGACGCAGAATTTCACCACGACCCAGAATATATATACTTTATGGGGTCTTAGAGCAATATTTCGATGTGTTACAAACGAAATGACAAAGTTAATATATCCTATGGTGGAGGGTATAAAAAGGAAAGGGTGCTCACCGAAAAACACACAGTATATCCACCATGAAAGAAAATGTACATTGAAAAAAAATATATTTACGTGATATTAGCGATGCACAATTTACGCATTATTAAGAACAAATTTCTTTAAAATAATACAATTTTATTTAAAATAAAGTTTATAATCTTTGATGCAAACAATTTTTTTTTTATTAAATTTAGGACACACATTTTGGAAATTTGCGACCCTTCGTCGAAGCCGTATGTCTTTGAACTAAGGCAAATTTTCCTTAAAGTAAAGAAACACATTTTTCATGCAAGATTTCGTGCTTAAATTAATACTGAATCGTTAGATTTAAAATAAAAACGCTTCAAAAATAGGCTAGAATTTATTTCGAGGAATTGGCGTGATATTAGCGATGCACAATTTACGCATTATTAAGAACAAATTTCTTTAAAATAATACAATTTTATTTAAAATAAAGTTTATAATCTTTGATTCAAACATTTTTTTTTTTATTAAATTTAGGACACACATTTTGGAAATTTGCGACCCTCCGTCGAAGCCGTATGTCTTTGATCTAAGGCAAATTTTCCTTAAAGTAAAGAAACACATTTTTCATGCAAGATTTCGTGCTGAAATTAATACTGAATCGTAAGATTTAAAATAAAAACGCTTCAGAAATAGTCTAGAATTTATTTCGAGGATTTGGCATCTTTGGTTTAAATTCCTTTTTTTAATTAAAACAAAACATTGTTTACTTTGAAGTGGGCATTTGTTTGGACGTGAATAGCTTATTAGTATACCGCGAAAAGAGAATGAAATTTCGATAAATGAGATCGGTATCCTAATTTTAATTTAGTTTTATTTTTTTAGATTTTTTTTAGATTTAAAGCCAGATAGGCCACTAAAACATGTCTTTATTTTAAAAAAGCTGCATATTTGGCTCGGAATCAATACCAAAATTCTAGGTATCACAATGGACTGAATAGTCTAAGTGAGCCTGAATTTTAATCGGGCTGCCACTTTAACCTAACCTAACCTAATACCAAAATTCTCTTTAAGGGAAGGTCAACCCTTTCCAAGTAAACTTTTTTTGAGTGTAGATTGTTGAAACCCCCAGCGACATAGGGTTTTGAAAGGAAGCTATTAAACTTGATTCATGGCGGTGGGTACATTGAAAAAAAATATATTGACCTAATAAAACTTTAAAAAACATTAACCCCGATTTGGGGGTCAATTTTTATCCCATATGGCTGAAATTTTGGGAAATTTTCTCACAGCGGACCACACAGTTTGTAAGCCAATACACTATTCAGTGGACTACGTAGCTGTTAATGTCATCAACAGACAATTATCGTTATAGCCATATTGCATACTTTTGGGCGCCCACGAGCCGATGTAAAGAAACTTTAATTGTCAGAAATATACCATCGTCGAGCAATGGCTAGCTTGTCCGACTTGCATACAAAAGATCATGGGTTCAATCCCTGCTTCGATTGAACACCAAAACTTTTTTTTTTGTACAAACATTTTTTAATAAATTCCAAAAATGTTCGGAGGATGCCGAAAAGAAATTCGACACTACATACTACTATATTAAATTTTTGCTATGAAACTTGAAAATGTGTCTTATTAAAGACTTAAAATCAGAAAAGAACAGAGCTTGATATAAACAAACTGAACTGGGTTTTTGTAACAAAAAAATTTTTTGGTGATAAAAGTTTGAAATATTCGAAGAAATTAAAAAAAAAAATTAAAAAAACGAAAAAACGTTTTGCGGTACACGTTTTCCAAATGTTTTCTCTTTTCTTTGTGTGTACTTGTAAATATGTACACTTGGTATGGCATTTCTAAAAAATACATCGCAAACAGGAGCCTTATCATTAAATCTTCATATAGATAGATTCTATCGATTTTTGTTCTATTATCAAATAATTGCAAATGAAAGTTTGAGAAAAACAAAAACAAAAATGCATTACACTTTCCAATGACTTGAACTATAAAAACCCAGAGGCTTAATTGCAAAACTATGAGTTCAGCAATTGCTTTCTAACAAGTGAGCGCATAGTCTATTCATAAAGTTAATCGAGAAATTTTAAATAAAAGAAAAATCATGAAATTCAGTAAGCTATCTTATGCCATATTTGAAATTCTAAATTTTCCATTAATTCCATTGTCTTCCATTTTTAGTCATCTGCTTAAGTTTTTTGGCTTGTCTCCTTTGCGGCGCTTTGGCTTGCGATCCGAATGAAAATAATATGCCTAAATGTGGCAGTGACAATTTGAATATACCCGTTCGTGACTTCTGGGATCCTACTGCTTACTGGATGTGTACATCGAATAGTGATAAGGCTGAATTGGTACGTTGCCCCGATGCCCACTTATTCGATTCAGAAAAAGGCGAATGTGTTATGTGGAATAAATGGGAATGGACCAATCCATGTCCCGAAAGTTCATAGTTTAATAACAAGTTCTAAATAAAATCGTATATAAAAATATGGATTTTTGTTTTTATTTGAGAAAAGTCTCTCATAAATTGAAAGCTCCAACATTTGTAGTTGGGTAAGATTTCAATTTACAAAACAACACAAAGACAAGATTTCAGATTCAATGGTGGATATATTTATTGGGGACTTTTCTTTTCTTATCACCAATATGGCTGCTTCGCAAGTAAGTTTAGCTAATTCACTTTATATTACAAAAGGGCAAGTATATAGATTTGGAGATACTGAAGTTAAAGAAAATGGATCCCTTTATCTAGTTGTGTGAAAACTTCACTTCAGTTGCCTGAAGTTAGATAAAGGGATAAAGCTATATTGAAACAATAATTCAAATTAATTCCAATAATTCAAATTAATGGTTACGACAAACACGAATGAAATTTCCACCTCCAGGAAGATTAGGAAATCAAATCTGCTTATCGGTTTATATGGGGGCTATGTATAATTGTGGACCGATTTTTACATGGTTGTTAGATAGTCATAGACTAATACCAAGTGGAAAATTTCAACTGAATCGGATACAACTGTTTGTGCGAAGTTTCAAGACGATAGCTTGTTTCACTCAAAAGTAAGGGTAATTTCAACAGACGGACGAATGGACATCGTTAGATCGACTCAAAATTTTCCCACGACCCCAAAATTGTTCATACTTTACAGGGTTGTGCCACTCGAGCTAAAACTAATCCACCAAATTTTGGAGAAACTTCTACCAAACAAAAAAAATGTTGATTCTATTGAAAAGTTTATCAAAATTTCATTTCTATAGGAAATTTTGTCAAAATTTCTTTTTTATAGAATATTTTGTTAAAACGTCATTTATAAAGGAAATTTTGTCAAAATTACATCTCTATAGGGAATTTTGTTAAAATTTCATTACTTTGGGAAATTTTATCAAAATTTTACTTATATGGGAAATTTTATCAAAATTTCATTACTATAGAAAATTTTGTCAAAATTTCATCTCTATAGGAAATTTTATCAAAATTTCATTACTGTAGGAAATTTTGTCAAAATTTTATTTTTATGGGAAATTTTGTCAAAATTTCATTTCTATAGGAATTTTGTCAAAATTTCTTTTTTATAGGATATTTTGTTAAAATATCATTTCTATAGGAAATTTTGTTAAAATTTCATTTCTATAGGAAATTTTGTTAAAATGTCATTAATTTTGGAAATTTTTTCAAAATTTCTTTTTTATAGGATATTTTGTTAAAATATCATTTCTATAGGAAATTTTATCAAAATTTCATTGCTATAGAAAATTTTGTCAAAATTTCATTTCTAAAAGAAATTTTGTCAAAATTTCATTTCTATAGGAAATTTAGTCACAATTCTATTTGTATGGGAAATTTTGTCAAAAGTTAATTTCTACAGGAATTTTGTTAACATTTTATTTCTATAGAAATTTTGCCAAAATTTTATTTCCATAGGAAATTTTGTAAAAATTTCATTTCTATAGAACATTTTGTCAAAATTTTGCTTTTATAAGAAATTTTGTCAAAATTTCATTTCTATAGGAAATTTTGCCAAAATTTCATTTCTATAAAAAATTTTGTCAAAATTCCATTTCTATAGGAAATTTTTTGAAAATTTTATTATTATGGGAAATTTTGTCAAAATTTCCTTTCTATAGGAATTTTGTCAAAATTTTATTTCTATAGCAAATTTTGTTAAAATTTAATTTCTATAGGAAATTTTGTTAAAATTTCATTTCTATAGGAAATTTTGTCAAATTTCATTTCTATAGGAAATTTTGTCAAAATGTAATTTCTAAAGGAAATTTTGCCAAAATGTAATTTCTATAGGAAATTTTATCAAAATTTCATTACTATAGGAAATTTTGTCAAATTTTATTTCTATACGAAATTTTGTTAAAATTTAATTTCTATAGGAAATTTTGTTAAAATTTCATTCCTATAGGAAATTTTGTAAAATTTCATTTCTATAGGAAATTTTGTCAAAATTTAAATTCTACAGGAAATTTTGTCAAAATTTCATTTCTATAGGAAATTTTGTCACAATGTAATTTCTAAAGGAAATTTTGTCAAAATGTAATTTCTATAAGAAATTTTATCAAAATTTCATTACTATGGCAAATTTTATCAAAATTTCATTACTATAGGAAATTTTGTCAAAATGTAATTTCTTTAGGAAATTTGTCAAAATTTCATTTCTATAAGAAATTTGTCAAAATTTTATTTCTATAGGAAATTTTGTTAAAATTTCATTTCTATAGCAAATTTTGTAAAATTTCATTCCTATAGGAAATTTTATCAAAATTTTATTTTTATAGGAAATTTTGTCAAAATTTCATTTCTATAGGAAATTTTGCCAAAATTTCATTTCTATAAGAAATTTTGTTAAAATTTTATTTCTATAGGAAATTTTGTTAAAATTTCATTTCTATAGGAAATTTTATCAAAATTTTATTGCTGTAGGAAATTTTGTCAAAATTTCTTTTTTATGGGAAATTTTGTCAAAATTTCATTTCTGTAGGAAATTTTGTTAAAATTTCATACAGTATATTTTGTCAAAATTTAATTTCTATACGAAATTTTATCAAAATTTCATTACTGTAGGACATTTTGTCAAAATTTTATTTTTACTGTAAATGTTGTCAAAATTTCATTTCTATAGGAAATTTTATCAAAATTTCATTACTATAGGAAATTTTGTCAAAATGTAATTTCTTTAGGAAATTTGTCAAAATTTAATTTCTATCAGAAATTTGTCAAACTTTTATTTCTATAGGAAATTTTGTTAAAATTTCATTTCTATAGCAAATTTTGTAAAATTTCATTTCTATAAGAAATTTGTCAAAATTTCATTTCTATAAGAAATTTTGTCAAAATTTCATTTCTATAGGAAATTTTTTGAAAATTTTATTATTATGGGAAATTTTGACAAAATTTCCTTTCTATAGGAATTTTGTCAAAATTTTATTTCTATAGCAAATTTTGTTAAAATTTCATTTCTATAGGAAATTTTGTTAAAATTTCATTTCTGTAGGAAATTTTGTCAAATTTCATTTCTTTAGGAAATTTTGTCAAAATGTAATATCTAAAGGAAATTTTGTCAAAATGTAATTTCTATAGGAAATTTTATCAAAATTTCATTACTATAGGAAATTTTGTCAAAATGTAATTTCTTTAGGAAATTTTGTCAAAATTTTATTTCTATAGGAAATTTTGTTAAAATTTCATTTCTATAGCAAATTTTGTAAAATTTCATTTCTATAAGAAATTTGTCAAAATTTCATTTCTATAAGAAATTTTGTCAAAATTTCATTTCTATAGGAAATTTTGTTAAAATTTCATTTCTATAAGAAATTTTGTTAAAATTTAATTTCTATAGGAAATTTTGTTAAAATTTCATTTCTACAGTATATTTTGTCAAAATTTCATTTCTATAGGAAATTTTATCAAAATTTTATTGCTGTAGGAAATTTTGTCAAAATTTCTTTTTTATGGGAAATTTTGTCAAAATTTCATTTCTGTAGGAAATTTTGTTAAAATTTCATATAGTATATTTTGTCAAAATTTCATTTCTATACGAAATTTTATCAAAATTTCATTACTGTAGGACATTTTGTCAAAATTTTATTTTTACTGTAAATGTTGTCAAAATTTCATTTCTATAAGAAATTTGCCACAATTTTATTACTATAAGAAATTTGTCAAAATTTCATTTCTATAAGAAATTTGTCAAAATTTTATTTCTATAGGAAATTTTGTTAAAATTTCATTTCTATAGGAAATTTTGTTAAAATTTTATTTCTATAGGAAATTTTGTCAAATTTCATTTCTATAAAAAATTTTATCATTTTACAGTAATGAACTGTTGGAAATTTGATCAAAATTTCATTACTGTTGGAAATTTTGTCAACATTTTATTTTTATGGGAAATTTTGTCAACATTTAATTTCTATAGGAATTTTGTCAACATTTTATTTCTATAGGAAATTTTTCAAAATTTCATTTCTATAAGAAATTTGTCACAATTTTATTACTATAGGAAATTTTGTTAAAACTTCGTTTCTATAGGAAATTTTGTCAAATTTCATTTCTATAGGAAATTTTGTCAAAATTTCATTTCTATAGGAAATTTTGTTAAAATTTCATTTCTATAAGAATTTTGTCAAAATTTCATTTCTATAGGAAATTTTGTCAAAATTTCATTACTATAGGAAATTTTATCAAAATTTCATTACTATAGGAAATTTTGTCAAAATGGAATTTCTTTAGGAAATTTTTTCAAAATTTTATTTTTATGAGAAATTTAATGAAAATTTCATTTCTATAGGAAATTTTATCAAAATTTCATTACTGTAGGACATTTTGTCAAAATTTTATTTTTATGGAAAATTTTGTCAAAATTTTATTTTTATGGAAAATTTTGTCAAAATTTCATTTCTATAGGAATTTTGTCAAAAATTTATTTGTATAGGAAATTTTGTTAAAATTTCATTTCTATAGGAAATTTTATCACAATTTTAATTATAATGAAAATTTTGTCAAAATTTCATTTCTATATAAAATTTTGTCAATATTTTATTTTTATAGAAAATTTGTGAAGTATCCCGAAGTTAGAAATCCAAATCAAAATCCAAAACATCAAGATTTCTACCAATGTATCAAATTGTAAATAAAAAAACATTTTTGATAGAATTTTACCAACTGTAGCAACCGTGTTTTTGATAAGGCTGTCATTCGGGATTTATCCCAAATTCCGGGATTTTTCGGGATCCAGAAAAAATAATCCAAATTAGTTAAATTTGTGGTTTTTAGGTTTTTTTTATGAATAAATTGGTGTCTTCGTTGAGTATAAACGACCCTTAGATCAATTTCGACTGTGAGATATATTTTTCATCTGCAGATGAAACTTTAGATGCCTGGATATTTTTAAGAAGTTACTTAAAACGATGAAGTATAAAAGAAAATCCTTAAAATCTTTTGTTGAGTAAGAAAGCAATATAAAATAGTTTTTAATTTATTTTTGTGTTCATATTTTTTTGTTAAGTAGCCATTTTTAAATGCTTTTTAATTTAAATAAATAAATTTAAATAAATAAATAATATTTAAATAAATTAAACCAAATTTGCTTAACGTACTATAAGTTTTTGACACTGCGGATAAATATTTAAAGAATCCCGAAAAAAATCCAGGGAAATCCCGTGATCCCGGGATGAAATCCCGAATGCCGGGAATTGTAAAAATCTATCCCGTATGTCAGCCCTAGTTTGTGAACGATATTTCGATATGTTACAAACGTAATGGCAAATTTAATATACCTCCCATCCTATGGTGGAAGGTATAAAAACACGCGTCCATTATGGCTGTTCGATAAGTGTTCAATGGTTCGAATTCATGGTGCTCAAAGTGTAACTTGTTTTGGCTCACTTTAATAGATAAATTTTGAATGTCTCATTAAATAGTATTTTTTTTTCTAAAATGAGTAAATTTTACTTTAAATTGTATTCATTTCCGACTATATAGAGTATATACAGTGAAACCCCTTAAAAAGTTGGACACTCTGAAAACTGGACAATTGTGGTGAGATTCTGGCTATAGTAACTCATTAACATCAACCTTCCATAAATGGACACCTCCTAAATGTAAACACAATATAGGTAACCGTGTATATCCACTTCTGAGTGGTTTTACTGTATATTCCTGATCGGGGAAAAATTCTAAGACCATATAGCAATATCCGTCCGCTCTATAACCTGCAAATAATGACGCTATCGTCTTGAAGGTACAGCAACTTTTATCCCGTTTGCCTGAAATTCGAAATTCAGAGATGTTTTAAGGTCCATAAAAAGATGTGCCGAATATGGTGTGTATCGTTTCATGTTTTTGGGTATAACCCCCATATAGACCGATCCCTCGATTTGAGTCCTTGGACTTCTAGACCACTCAATTTTTCTCCGATTTGCTTGAAATTCAATATATCGAGGTACTATGGATCCATTAAGCGGTGTAGCGAATATGATGTATATGGCGGTTCGTGTTTTTATAGAGTCCTATCTCACAAAAGAAGCAAGAATCCGTATTTTTATATAAGATTTTTTATTTTTTTTTTTATTTAGAACTTGAATTTAAACTAAGCACTTTCGGGACATGGTTTGGTCCATGTCCATTCATTCCACATAATACATTCGCCTTTAGCTGAATCGAATAAGTGGGCATCGGGGCAACGTATCAATTCAGCATTATCACCATTCGATTTACACATCCAATAAGCAGTAGGATCCCAGAAGTTACGAACAGGGATATTTAAAGCGTCAGTGGCACAATTAGGCATATTATTGCTGTCAGGATCGCAAGCCAATGCTCCGCAAAGGAGACAAGCCAAAAAACTTAAGCAGATGACTAAAAATGGAAGAATTAATGGAAAATTCAGAATTTCAAATATGGCATAAGATAGCTTACAGAATTTCATGATTTTCTTTTATTTAAAATTTCTCAATTAACTTTATGAATAGACTATGCGCTCACTTGCTAGAAAGCAATTGCTGAACTCATAGTTTTGCAATTAAACCTCTGGGTTTTTATAGTTCAAGTCATTGGAAAGTATAATGCATTATTGTTTTTTTTATCAAACTTTCATTTGCAATTCTTTGATAATTGAAAAAAAAAATCGATAGAATCGATCATATGAAGATTTCATGATAAGGCATTTGTTTGATATATCATATCATAAGTACATATTTACAATAAAAGTTCATTGATGTATGTTAACCTAAATATAAAAAATATTTTTTTTATTTCTTAATAGGCAATCTTGAACACTTAAAAAAGTTTACTTGAATCCAAAGATTCAAGTAAACTTTTTTATTCCTTCCTTTAAGGAGTTTGGGATTAACTCCGAGCCTGGAGAATATCTAAAAAGTAGCACAAAAAGTAACACTTCCAATACATGGTGGCTCAATAATGTAAAACCAACTTTATAATATACGGTCGTACGTTAGGCCACACCGAAATTTGTCATCCAAAAATATTCATCCACAATCGATTTACTTGGGTTGTGGTATTTCTTGTCGACGGCAAGGTATCTTAAAACTTCTTAACATCGTCTTCTAAATTGTAAGTTAGTCCATACGTGGTATATATTAGACACAACAAGGCCGATTAAATACGTATATAATTCAGTTCTTGTTCGGTATATATAGGGGAGTCTATAAATAATTACGAACCGATATGAACTGTTACGTGGTAAGTGAAATATGGGGGTCGCTTTATGTGGGAGCTATATAACTATAGACCGATATGGAATAATTTTGGCATGGTTGTTAGCGGCCATATCCTTGCACAACGTACCAAATTTCAACCGAATTGGATGAAATTTACTCCTCCAAGAGGCTTCGGAGCTCAAATCTGGGGATCGTTTTATATGGGGACTACACTCATGATCAAAATAATAGGTACACTGAAGAATAGTTTATTAAAAACAAGATTTATTGCAATTCTACAATATAACGCAAAAAAAGTGAATTTCTCATTTTTATACCCTCCACCATAGGATGGGGGTACTTTCTTATTCCGTTTGTAACACATCGAAATTTTGTTCTAAGACCCCATAAATAGTATATATTCTGGGTCGTAGTGAAATTCTGAGTCGATCTAAGCATGTCCTTCCGTCCGTCAGTTGAAATCACGCTAACTTCCTAACGAAACAAGCTATCGACTTGAAACTTGGCACAAGTAGTTGTTCTTGATGTAGGTCGGATGGTATTGCAAATGGGCCATATCGGCCTATAAGAGCAGCATATTTCATCCGATCTGGCTGAAATTTGGTACATGGTGTTAGTATATAGTCTCTAACTTTCATGCAAAAATTGGTCCACATCGGTCCATAATTATATATAGCCCCCATATTAACCGATCCCCAGATTTACCTTGCGGAGCCTCTAAGAGAATCCAATTTCATCCGATCCTGCGGGAATTTGGTACATGGTGTTAGTATAGGGCCTCTAGTCTAGTCTACAAATAATTACGAATCGATATGGACTTTTGCACGGTACTTAGAGAGCCTGAGTTGAAATATGGGGTTCGCTTATATGGGGGCTATATAAATACAATAATGAACTTGATATGGACCAATTTTTTTGTGATTGGGGATCGATTTATCTGTGGGCTATATATAACTATAGACCGATATGGACCTAGTTAGACATGGTTGTTAACGCCCATATACTAGCACAATGTACCAAATTTCAACTGACTCGTATGAAATTTGCTTCTCCAAGAGGCTCCAAAACCAAATCTCGGGATCGGTTTATATGGGGGATTTATATAATTATGGACTGATATGGACCAATACCTGCATGGTTGTTAGAGACCCTATACTAACATCATGTACCAAATTTCAGCCGGATTAAATGAAATTTGCTTCTCTGAGAGGCTCTGCAAGCCCAATCTGGGGATCGGTTTATATGGAGGCTATATAATAATTATTGACCGATATGGACCAATTTTTGCATGGTTATTAGAGACCCTATACTAACATCACGTACCAAAATTCAACCCAATCGGATGAATTTTGCTCTTCCAAGGGTCTCCGGAAATCAAATCTGGGGATCGGGGTATATGGGGGCTATATATAATTATGGACCGATTTCGACCGATTTTTGGATGGGTCTTTGAGGCCATATATTAACACGATGTACCAAATTTCAACTGAATCAAATGAATTTTGCTCTTCCAAGAGGCTCCGGAGGTTAACTTTCAGCCGGATCGGATTAAATTTGCTTCTCTTACAGGCTCCGCAAGCCAAATCTGGGGATCGGTTTATATGGTGGCTATACGTAAAAGTGGACCATTTGCAATACCATCCGACCTACATCAATAACAACTACTTGTTCCAAGTTTCAAGTCGATAGCTTGTTTCGTTCGGATGGGGGGTATATTAACTTTGTCATTCCGTTTGTAACACATCGAAATATTGCTCTAAGACCCCATAAAGTATATATATTCTGGGTCGTGGTGAAATTCTGAGTCGATCATCCGTCCGTCCGTCTGTTGAAATCACGCTAACTTCCGTACGAAACAAGCTATCGACTTGAAACTTGGCACAAGTAGTTGTTATTGATGTAGGTCGGATGGTATTGCAAATGGGCCATATCGGTCCACTTTTACATATAGCCCCAATATAAACGGACCCCCAAATTTGGCTAGCCGATCCTCTAAGAGAAGCAAATTTCATCCGATCCGGTTGAAATTAGGTACATGGTGTCAGCATATGATCTCTAACAACCATGCAAAAATTGGTCCACATCGGTCCATAATTATATATAGCCCCCATATAAACCGATCCTCCGGAGCCCCTTGGAAGAGCAAAATTCATCCGATTCGGTTGAAATTTGGTACGTGATGTTAGTATATGATATTTAACAACCATGCCAAAAGTGGTCCATATCAGTCCATAATCATATATAGCCCCCATATAAACCGATCCCGAGATTTGGTTTTGCAGCCACTTGGAGGAGCAAATTTCTTCCGAGTCAGATGAAATTTGGTACATTGTGCTAGTATATGGCCGTTGCCTAACTAGGTCCATATCGGTCTATAGTTATATATAGCCCTCAAATAAATCGATCCCCAATCACACAAAAATTGGTCCATATCAAATTCATAATTCTATATTGCCCACATATAAGCGACCCCCATATTTCAATTCTGGCTCTCTACGTACCGTGCAAAAGTCCATATCGATTCGTAATTATTTGTAGACTTACCTATACATACCTTTTTTGTCTAATATATACCACGAATGGACTAACTCACAATATAGAAAACGATGTTAAAAAGTTTTAAGATAACACAACCCAATTAACTCGATTGTGGATGACAGTCTTTCGTAGAAGTTTCTATACAATCCATGGTTTCTATACATCCTTCAAACAAACACAATTTTCTTTAACAAGTGAAAAAATGAATTATGTCTAATAAATTTTCTCAAATTTGTCGAAAAATAGTTACTTATTTTTGTGATATCGGCGTGATATCAGCGTTTGTAACACTGTTTAGTTAAAATTATCTAAAAATAATCTAAATTTTCTAAAATTAAAAAAAAAAAACAAAAATATTTTTACGTTTAAATTGATGTCATTTCATGTGAGCTACCCTGTATGTCATAACCATAACTATCGATATCTTGGAATTGATTTCTTATCAAATGATTTCCTACATGTATCTCCGCTACTTGGGAAGATAACTTCAACATCTTGGTAACACATCCAAAGTTAAAAAGCAATCGTGGTAGCTAGCACGTGTTAAAACTTTCTCGATGAACTATGTAAAGGAAGGAGAGTATGAAATGATAAAGTAATTGGTATACTCATTAATGGAATGATACCATCTATATATGACTAAACATTGTTATTATCAATTTCCAATATTTCCGCGCATATAGGATGACGCTTCTTCTGGTTTAGTTGTATTCCAGCCGTCATAAAACAGAGAAATTAGGACCCTCTTTTTAACCAAACCTACACTCAAAAGAAAATGAACTCTCTATTTCACTAAAGCCAATTTAACTTTATTTTAGTTCATAGACTTATTATGTTTGGAAAAAGTTTCCTTTACTCTAATAATTTTTTATTTACGTTAGTTAAATTAACTAAAACCGAGGAAAAAATATACTCAAATGAAGCATACAGATTAACTAAATTCGTGTCTTCCACAAAATAGTTCAGAATTTCTTTAAATTGGTAAATTTTACCAAAAAGTCGTCCATCATGAACTTCGTATGTCACTAAAGACATTCTTGCAATTTTGAACTCCAAGTATTTCCTTCAAATTACAAAATTTTCTTTAACAAGTGAAAAAACTTAGTTATGTCTAATAAATTTTCTTGAATTGGTTGAAAAATATTTACTTATTTTTATGACATCGGCGTGATGCCAACGTTTGTAATACCGTTTAGTTAAAATTTTCTACAAATATTCAAAATTTTCTAAAATTAACCGAAAGTTTTCTTCCTGGTGGGTTCACTGTTTTTTCAGTGTAATGATTTTATAATGGTTCTAAGAACTACTCAAAATATGGATCGCATTCTGCATTACTTTTGATCAGTATTTCAGTATTATCCCTTAAACACGATTTCTATTCACTGAAGAAAAATAGCATGTCCGATTCCAAAGATTTTGTCTTTACACTATTGATTTTGGTATTGATTCCAAGCCAAAGAAGCGGAGAATCGAAATAAGAAACAAGTATATACGGCCGTAAGTTCGGCCAGGCCGAATCTTATGTACCCTCCACCATGGATTGCGTAGGAACTTCTACTAAAGGCTGTCATCCACAATCGAATTACTTGGGTTGCGATAACACTTGCCGATGACAAGGTATCGTAAAACTTTTTAACACTGTCTTCTAAATTGTAAGTTAGCCCATACGGGGTATATATTAAACAAAAAAAGGCCGATTAAATACGTATATAATCTAGTTTGACAAAATTTTCTATAGAAATAAAATTTTGACAAAATTTTCTATAGAAATGAAACCTTGACAAAATTTTCTATAGAAATAAAATTTTGACAAAATTTTCTATGGAAATAAAATTTTGACAAACATTTGTATAGAAATAAACTTTTGACAAAACTTTCTATAGAAATGAAATTTTGACAAAATTTTCTATAGTAATAAAATTTGACAAAATTTTCTATGGAAATAAAGTTTTGGTAGATTATTTTTGGCGATATGGACCAATTTTTGTGTAATAAGTCATCGGCTATATATAACTAAAGACCGATATGGACCAATTTTTACATGGCTGTTAGAGGCCATATATTGACAAAATGTACCAAATTTCAACCGTATCGGAAGACTTTTGCTCCTCCAAGAGGTTCCGGACGTCAAATCTGGGGACGGTTTATATGGGAACTATATATAATTATGGACCGATATGGACCAATTTTTGCATGGTTGTTAGAGACCATATACTAACACCATGTACCAAATTTCAACTGGATCGGATGAATTTTGCTCTTCCAAGAGGCTCCGGAGGTCAAATCTGGGGATCGGTTTATATGGGGGCTATATATAATTATGGACCGATATAGACCAATTTTTGCATGGTTATTAGAGGCCGTAAACTAACATCAGGTACCAAATTTCAACCGGATCGGATGAATTTTGCCCCTCCAAAAGTCTCCGGAGGTCAAATCTGGCGATCGGTTTATATGGGGGCTATATATAATTATGGACCGATATGGACCAATTTTTGGATGGTTGTTAGAGACCATATACTAACATCAGGTACCAAATTTCAATCGGATCGGATGAATTTTGCCCCTCCAAGAGGCTCCGGAGGTCAAATCTGGGGATCGGTTTATATGGGGGCTATATATAATTATGGACCGATATGCACCAATTTTTGCATGGTTGTTAAAAACCGTATTCTAAGACCACGTACTAAATTTCAACCGGATCGGATGAATTTTGCTCCTCCAAGAGGCTCCGGTGGTCAAATCTGGGGATCGGTTTATATGGGAGCTATATATAATTATGGACCGATATGGACCAATTTTTGCATGGTTGTTAGAGGCCGTATACTAACATCAGGTACCAAATTTCAACCGGATCGGATTAATTTTGCCCCTCCAAAAGTCTCCGGAGGTCAAATCTGGCGATCGGTTTATATGGGGGCTATATATAATTATGGACCGATATGGACCAATTTTTGGATGGTTGTTAGAGACCATATACTAACATCAGGTACCAAATTTCAATCGGATCGGATGAATTTTGCCCCTCCAAGAGGCTCCGGAGGTCAAATCTGGGGATCGGTTTATATGGGGGCTATATATAATTATGGACCGATATGGACTAATTTTTGCATGGTTGTTAGAGACCGTATACTAAGACCACGTACCAAATTTCAACCGGATCGGATGAATTTTGCTGCTCCGGGAGGCTCCCCAAGCCAAATTTGGGGATCGGTTTATATGAGGGCTATACGTAAAAGTGGTCCGATATGGCCCATTTTCAATACCATCCGACCTACATCAATAACAACTACTTGTGCCAAGTTTCAAGTCGATAGCTTGTTTCGTTCGGAAGTTAGCGTGATTTCCACAGACGGACGGACAGCCGGACAGACGGACGGACGGACAGACGGACAGACGGACAGACGGACGGACGGACGGACATGCTTAGATCGACTCAGAATTTCACCACGACCCAGAATATATATACTTTATGGGGTCTTAGAGCAATATTTCGATGTGTTACAAACGGAATGACAAAGTTAATATACCCCCATCCTATGGTGGAGGGTATAAAAAGTTAATATACCCCCATCCTATGGTGGAGGGTATAATAATATACCCCCATCCTATGGTGGAGGGTATAAAAATTTAAGACACAATTATCTTTTAACCCTTAAATGCGCACTGTATCTTTTAAGATACAACCAGAAAAAAATTCTTACATCTTAAAATGTTGACCGAATTCTATGAAATGAAGTTTGTTGCATTTAAAAAATCATCCCGTAAAAATATGTTTTACCAGAAAAAAATGTAATACTTCTGAGTAATTTACTGTCAAAATTAAAAATCAAATATCGACCAAAAATTCAAAACAAAAATACAAATTTTAAGTTAAATAATATTTACCAGAGATGAAAGTAATGTTTTTTTTTAATGTGTAGTGTAAAAATATCTCTATTCTCCACTAAAATCAAATTGTGTATTTGTAAATAAAAATTTAATTCGATGCACACTGTATTTTTTTAAGATACAACTACTAATTTAAAAAAACACATATTTTTACACCCTAAACAACATAGTGGCCGGCGGTGTAACAGAGGCTCGGCGATCACTTCCTATCGAGGAAATTGTGTCGGAATCTAGAATAAAATGGGCTTTAAATAGCTTTGGACCATTCAAATCCCCCGGACCTGATGGAATTACTCCGGCGGAGTTACAGGCAGTGGCTGAAAGAATTATCCCCTGGTTGACGGTGTTATATAAACAATGTGTAAACTTAGCATATATTCCAGAAAAGTGGAGGGAAACAAAAGTCGTCTTCATACCTAAAGCAGGAAAAGCCTCTCATTCGAGTGCGAAGGATTTCCGACCAATCAGCTTATCCTCATTCCTACTTAAGACCCTGGAGAGGATGATAGACATGTATCTTAGAACTAGCGTGGATTCAAGTTTGCTCTCGAAACGACAGCATGCATACTCGAAGGGCAGGTCTACTGAGACCGCATTGCATGAACTGGTCAGCTTTATTGAAAGCTCACTATCTGTCAAAGAATACACAATCGTGGCGTTTCTAGACATCGAAGGGGCGTTCAATAATGTCCATCCGAGCTCGATATTAAATGGACTGACAACTCTGAATGTTGATCCAGGTATACTTAGGCTGTTAGACGAACTTCTAATAAAGAGACGTATTTCAGCCACACTAGGGCAAGCAAACATACAAAGGTATGTGAACAGAGGCACTCCCCAAGGAGGAGTTCTATCACCTCTTCTTTGGAATGTTGCTATAAACAACCTTCTGGTTTCTCTAGAAAAAGAAAGGATAAAAGTGGTGGCATACGCAGATGATGTGGCGCTAGCAGTCAGGGGAAAATTCCCATCCACAATCAGAGATATTATACAGAGAGCTCTCCGGATGACTGAGAAATGGGAGAAAGATAATGGTCTTGGTGTAAATCCAGCAAAGACAGAAATAGTCATGTACTGCAAAGATCGCAAAACTCCCACGGTTAGGCCCATTTCCTTAGGGGGTACTGAAATTCCCTTTGGTGAGTGTGCAAAATACCTTGGCGTTATTTTGGACAGGAAGCTGAATTTTAGGCTTAATATTGAAGAGAGGGCGAGAAAAGCCACGGTAGCTTTGTACTCGTGCAAAAAGGCAATAGGGAAAAAGTGGGGACTAAGACCAAAAATTGTGCATTGGCTATACACGGCAGTGGTTAGCAGCGTTGCCAGAATTGTTTCACCGAAAACCGCTAGATTTGCCCAAAAAAATAGCTAAAAAAAGCTAAAAAATGTTTAAAAAAAGCTAGAAAAAAAGCTAAATTTTGTTGTATCAAAAGTCACATTTTTGATTGAAATTTAACAAACTTAAAGACTTTATTTCACTTAAAATACATTTTTGATTGAAATTTAACAAACTTAAAGACTTTATTTCACTTATAATGCATATTATTTTAATTGTATTCATTTTAATTCTACTTCTGTGAGACTATAACAATACCTAAGCCATATGATCTCTGTGTGCGTACTCGATACATTTTGATTACTATCACAAATTTTTACTGGAAGTCCTTCGTTTACATTTCCCAGTAAAAACGTGCAATTATCAGCTGGTTAATCATCGACAAATCCAATGTGCGATATATTGCACAATGTCGCATAGAAGTGCATTAGAAAATATCAATATATTTCGTTTTTGTTTTTGGTTTAAAACCGCTGAATTTATGATAAATTCGTGAACGTGGAAACTTCTTCTAATTTTACCCAAGAGAATAAAACCCATTCTTACTGTCTTGCAAGTTTATACTGAATAACTTTTATTGGAAAATTACCCAAACAAACCTATTGTTGTCGAATGTTCGTAAATGTAAATCCATTCTATTAATAAATAAAAGATTTGTTTTTAGCGCGCGTTTAAAAATGTTTTGATTGATTTTATTTATTGTATTTTTTTGAAATTAAAAAATAATACCCCATTCAAAACTTTATTTCCTTAATTATTTCTTATGATTTTAATGAATGATTTTGGTATTGAATCCGAGTCAAATTTGAATTTATTCGTTTTTTAGCTTTTTCTTCATGAATGAAGTGAAATAAAGTGTTTAAAAATATCTACTATTTTTGAACGCTTTTTTGATTTGTGGTCAAGATACAAAAATCCACAAATTTAAAGACTATTTCATTAATTTTAAGAATTTTTTAGAATTGATCCACGCCGTTTTTCATGTATAGATTTAAGTTGAATCACTTAACTATAAGGACAAAACGACTTTATCAAGCCGACAAAGAAAACAGTTTATATAAGAGAAATTCAAATGATATTATAACCAAAATTCGCGTTCGTATTTTAAGGACATTAAATCTTTGGCCTCACGACAATATATTTTCAGTGTACAAAGCAATTCATATCTACTATTTTAATTTAGTAATATCATAATAATTTTAGAATATTATAATAGCATAAAAAGGATCAACGAGTCAAATGCTAATATTCCTAATAATTTAGTGACAGTTTATTTAAGGAACATGTATCTGTATCTACCATTAGATTTAAAGTTTACGATAACTTTTATGAATATGAGGAAAAAACGTTATAACAAGGTGTAGTTGATGGAAAAATGCCCGCAAAATGGCTGGAATCAGCATTAATGTTTCAATTGAGCTTTGAAATATGTGGAAAACCTTATTCTGACAGCAAGCCTTAGATAAAAGCGCCGTTTTATCCATATTTCAATAGAAATATGTCGAAAATAAAAAAAGCCAAAAATAGCTAAAAGGGTCATGAAAAAAAGCCAGAAAAAAAGCTAAAAGCTAAATGCATTTTTTCCCCGCTAAACGACTTCAAAAAAAGCCAAATCTAGCGGGAAAAAAGCTAAATTGGCAACGCTGGTGGTTAGACCTATAATGCTATATGGTGTTGTAGTCTGGTGGCCGGCACTTCAGAAACCGACTTGTTTAGATAAAGTTCAGCGTATGACGAGCTTATGTATCTCAGGCGCATTTAGTAAGACAGGAACAGACTCCCTTAATGTCATGCTACATCTATTGCCTTTAGACATTTTGGCCAAACAGTCAGCTGCAACAACGGCTGTGCGGTTGCGCGAGCTATCGCTGTGGTCGGAAAAAATGTACGGTCATAGTTCGGTCCTCAAAGTAATGCCAGATGTGCCTAACGTAGTGGATTACACCCTGGCAAAACCACTTTTCGACAAAAAGTTTGAAACTCTAATTCCCAACAGTGAGGCGTGGTGTACACAGACCCCGGGGAATAAAAGATATATAGATTTCTATACTGATGGCTCTAAATTGAATGGACAAGTGGGGTTCGGAGTATATTCTAAAGATCTGGAAATTCGAATAGCGAAAAGATTACCTAATCACTGTAGTGTTTTTCAGGCTGAAATATTGGCAATAAGAGAGGTGGTGAATTGGCTGAGAAGTAATGTTCCAACAAATATTGGCATTAATATATACTCAGACAGTCAACCTGCAATAAAATCCTTGAACTCTGTGTTTCTTAACTCAAAAACGGCCATAGACTGCCGCAAATCTCTCAACGAGATGGCTAAGCAGTACAATATTCACCTAATATGGGTGCCTGGTCATAGGAACATACCGGGGAACTGTGAAGCAGATGTGTTAACAAGGCTAGGAACTACCTTACATATTCCAGGGGAACTAGAATCTGTTGGTATGCCTCTGGCCACCTGCAAGCTCTTACTGCGTGAGAAGGCTGTTATGATGGCCAATATTCAATGGGAAAATTGCAAGGGTTGTAACGACACCAAGCAAATATGGCCCCATTTAAACTTAAACCGCACACTAGATATGCTAGTGTTCTCAAGGCGTCAGATAGCACTCCTAATATCTGCTATAACGGGTCCTGCCTGATAGGCGAATTTGCAAAAACTATAGGTGCGAAGTATAATGACTATTGTATAAGCTGTCATGACGTGGAGGAAAAGGAATCAATTAAACACCTCTTGTGTGAGTGTCCTGCTTTTTGTGTAAGGCGTAAGCGAATTTTAGGAGCATATAGCTTTAGATTACTGGCTGACCTGGAAAACGTTAACTTAAGCAGTTTGTTAATGTTTTTGGAGCAATCTGGTTGGTTCCACAAAAGTGAATAATAGAGAAGGTTCAGTGGTTAAGACTAGAAGTGCCCATATGTAATAGGTACTTTTAGTTAAATGTGGTATCACAATGGACTGAATAGTCTAAGTGAGCCTGAAATTTAATCGGGCTGCCACTTTAACCTAACCTAACCTAACATAGTGGCCAGGGTATAATAACTTTGATCTGCCAAAAAATTTACCTACCGGAAATATTGATTTTAGACCCAATAAGATATATACCGATCGACTCAGAATCACCTCATGAGTCCATCTAGCGCTTGGTGTCCGTCCGTCTGTCCATGTATTTGTTGTTCACAGGATTCCGGTCGCAATTCTTAACTGATTTTGATGAAATTTCGAACAGGGCGTTTTTTAGCACAAGGACGAACGCTATTGAATTTGAAGAAATCGGATCAAATTTAGATATAGCTCCCAATATATGTATCGCCCGATTTCGACAAATGGTGTTACGTTGCGCTTTTTTTTACTAACCGAACGTTATAAAATTTGGCACAAAGTAATCCATTTCATCATCCTTCAAGCCTGCGAAATTTCATCGAAATCGGTTCAGATCTAGATATAGATCTCATATATATGTATCGCCCAATTTTTCCACATTTGGTCATAAAACCCTTATTCATCAACCGATCTTACTCAAGTTTGGCCAAACCTAATCGTCTGTAGTACTAACTATATTTGCCAAAAATCATGGAAATCGGTTCAGATTTAGTAGCTCCCATATTTCTACGTATTCAACCGTCGAACGGAACGGACGTGTTTTTTTAATAGCGGATAAACTCATCGTAATAGGTACCTAATAAGAATTTCAGGTGTGGTGCGATATTAAGCTACCATGCAGCGAAATTCAAAGTCACTGGGTTGCTAACTTCAGGGCCCAGTGGACGGGTATCGACTGGAGTTATAAATTTGGGCAATGACCAAGAGTTAGGCCCAATTAGTCGACCTGTAGACGGGTCGACAGGTAGCGACACTTTGACAAGTCGAACTTTTTCTAAGGTAACGACATCAAAAGGAGGTAATCCCTCACGAAAGAGATTCAAGGAACGCAGAAATGCTTTGTTTATCTTAAAGAAGTTAGGATCAGTCGACCCAAGCACGATGTCGGTTAAACAAAGCGATTCCTTAAAATGGGCTCAAGGAATTCTTGAGGCTGGAAAAATGGAACGATCACCGGATGCGCTGCCATCCTCCAAAAGGGATCAAAGATCGTTTGCCCCAGTTGCTAAAGACAGGCTTGTGATGGCTATCATTAATAAAGGAGCATTGGACGGTATGGTTCCAAAGCAAAAATTAGGGGAAATTGTCGTCAAATCACAGGTGCTGGAAAAATTTCCCGGCCCAGATCCTCGACACCAAGAGGCTGGTTGATATCAAGGACAATTTAAGCTAGTCGCATTTGAGGACCAGAGGTCTATAGAATGTTTTAAAGCTGCTCTGATACTAATTGGTGAAGTTTGGGAAGGAGCTGCTCTAGAGTTAGTCGAGAAGAAAGACATACCGGCTAGACCTAGAGCACATGCGTCGATACCTGCAAACCCTTCAGACCCTGAATCTATTTTAAATAGACTGAAACGATGCAATCCAGATCTTCCAACAGCTGATTGGAAGGTTGGCCGTTTGGATGAAGTGGATGGACCAAGAACACTCAGTCTTTGCCACATCTAGCAAAGTCCCAGGGCCGTGTATGTTATGGCTTTCATTATATCCAAATGAAGGTATAGAAAAACGATCAGCTAAAGGATTCAGAAATAGACAAGCCTCTGTCT
Organism: Haematobia irritans; assembly: GCF_050003625.1. Classification (NCBI taxonomy): domain Eukaryota; kingdom Metazoa; phylum Arthropoda; class Insecta; order Diptera; family Muscidae; genus Haematobia; species Haematobia irritans. Next base: position 33,376,921 of record NC_134399.1, on the reverse strand, counting down.
GAATCAGAAGTAAGCGGATCCTCTTGAGAAGTCGAGGGAGATACCAAAGTTGAAGACATGGATAGACACCGTATGCGAGAGGAGATTTCTACTGCCTCAGAACTCACCAAAGTTGAACCTATGGCTATTGCGAGAGTCACCGAGATCTCTGAAGACGACATTCTTGATGACTTGATTGAAGCGGCTGATGTGACGGTTGTTGAAAATCTCGATGGTCCTACGGATCTTCATCATTGTAAAGCTGCATGTGCTGCCTTAAAAGTTCTCCTGATGAAAGGGCACATAGATATAGTTCTTATTCAAGAACCATATGTTTATAGAAACAAAATATGTGAATTAAGTACTCCGGGGTTCACACTATTGCAGTATACTGGTAATGATGTAAATCGAGCCTGTATATTTTCTAAAAACGAGATTAACTTGTTTCTGCTTGCTTCAATGTGCAATGCAGACACTGTCATTGCCAATTTAGAAATAGCCAAATGCAAATATTGGGTATCTTCGGTCTACATGGGACATGACAGGGAGATGACCCAACCTTTGTCACTAAAAACAGGCAAGAGGTTTTGGACATCACCTTGGCCTCGCAAGAACTGAATGAAATGATATCACAGTGGTAGGTTTTAAGTGAACACAGCTTCTCAAGCCATCGCTACATCAGTTTCAAATTTGATGTTCATATCACCAAGACCATATTTCCGCCAAATGTTAGGAAAGCTGACTGGAATAGGTATAGGGAATCGTTCAATATGATGATTCTGGAAATAACAGAGGCAAATATGAGAAATGTGCAAGATATCGAACACGCAGAGGAGCGGATTACTAAGGCCTTCAACATCTCACTGAAAGCTGCATCCTCTAGAGGGAAGCCAAGGGGGAAAATCGACCACCATGGTGGTCTACGGAATTAAGTAATATGACGAAATTCTGCAGGAAGCTCTTTAACAAGGCAAAGTCCACCAGAGCTCCTGAGGATTGGGACGCTTACAAGAGGAATCTGAGAGGATACAAGCGAGAACTGAGAAAGGCTCAGCATAACTCTTGGAATGATTACTGCAGCAGCATTGAGAATACGTCCGAGGCTTCCAGACTACGGAAGGTGCTAGCATCCACGAACTCCGCTCCAGGTTTCATTAAAACATCGGAGGGCAATTGGACAACGTCCAGTGAGGAGACGCTGGAGGTACTATTGGACACACATTTTCCTGGAAATCGGACGGTTTAACCATGTTCTGCCGGTGCCACAGTTGCTCAGCGGTTGTTTCCTGTCGAGGAAATTGTATCGGAATCTAGAATAAGATGGGCGTTAAATAGCTTTGGACCATTCAAATCCCCCGGACCTGATGTAATTACTCCGGCGGAGTTACAAGCAGTGACTGACAAAATTATCCCCTGGTTGTCGGCGATATATATGGCATGTATCAACTTATCATATATACCAGGAAAGTGGAGGGAAACAAAAGTCGTTTTCATACCTAAAGCGGGAAAAGTCTCTCACTGTAGGGCGAAGGATTTCCGACCAATCAGCTTATCCTCATTCCTACTTAAGACTCTGGAGAGGATGATAGATATTTATCTTAGAACTAGCATCGATTTCAGCCACACTAGGACAAGCAAACATACAAAGGTATGTGAACAGAGGCACTCCCCAAGGAGGAGTTCTATCACATCTTCTTTGGAATGTTGCTATAAATAACCTTCTGGTTACCCTAGAAAAAGAAAGGATAAAAGTGGTGGCATACGCAGATGATGTGGCTGTAGCAGTCAGGGGAAAATTCCCATCCACAATCAGAGATATTATTCAGAGGGCCCTCCGGATGATTGAGAAATGGGCGAAAGACAATGGTCTTGGGGTAAATCCTGCAAAGACAGAATTAGTCATGTACTGCAAAGATCGCAAAACACCCACGGTTAGGCCCATTTCCTTAGGGGGTATTGAAATTCCCTTTGGTGAGTGTGCAAAATACCTTGGCGTTATTTTGGACAGGAAGCTGAACTAAGCTTAATATTGAAGAAAGGGCGCTAAAAGCAACGGTAGCTTTGTACTCGTGCAAAAAGGCAATAGGAAACAAGAATATATCCGGCCGTTAGTTCGGCCAGACCGAAGCTTATGTACCTTCCACCATGGATTGCGTAGAAACTTCTACTGAAGCCGATGGTAAGGTATCTTAAAACTTCCTAACACCGTAATATATACCACATAGTCGAAACGTGGTATATATTAAACTAAAAAAGGTCGATTAAATACGTATATAATTAAGTTTAAAGTTTCTATAGAAATAAAATTTGAACAAAATAAAATTTTGACAACATTTTCTATAGAAGTAAAATTTTGACAACATTTTCTATAGAAATAAAATTTTGACAAAATTTTCTATAGAAATAACATTTTGGCAATGTTTTCTATAAAAATAAAATTTTGGTAGACTATTTTTGGCTCGAGTGGCAACCATGATTATGAACCGATAGGACCAATTTTTGTGTGATTGGGTATCGCCTCTATATAACTATAGACCGATATGGACCAATTTTGGCATGGTTATTAGCGGCCTTATACTAACACCACGTTGCAAATTTCAAACGGATCGGATGAATTTTGCTCCTCCAAGAGGCTCCGGAGATCAAATCTGGGGAACGGTTTATATGGGGGCTCTATATAATTATGGACCGATATGGACCAATTCTTGCGTGTTTGTTAGAGACCACATTCTAACACCATGTTCCAAATTTCAACCGGATCGGATGAATTTTGCTCCTCTAAGTGGCTCCGGAGGTTAAATCTGGGGATCGGCTTATATGGGGGCTATATATAGTTATGGGTCGATGTGGACCAATTTTTGCATGGTCATTAGAGAACATATACCAATACCATATACAAATTACAGACGGATCGGATGAAATTTGCTTCTCTTAGAGGCTCCGCAAGCCAAATCAGGGGATCGGTTTATATGGGGGCTATATATAATTATGGACCGATGTGGACCAATTTTTGCATGGTTGTTAGAGACCATATACTAACACCATATACCAAATTTCAGCCGGATCGGATGAAATTTGCTTCTCTTAGAGCAATCGCTAGCCAAATTTGGGGGGTCCGTTTATATGGGGGCTATACGTAAAAGTGGACCGATATGGACCAATTTTTGCAAGGTTGTTAGAGACCATATACTAACACTATGTACCAAATTTCAGCATGATCGGATGAAATTTGCTTCTTTTAGAGCAATCGCTAGCCAAATTTGGGGGTCCGTTTATATGGGGGCTATACGTAAATGTTGACCGATATGGACCAATTTTTGCACGGTTATTAGAGACCATATACTAACACCATGTACCAAATTTCAGCCGGAGGGTATAATAAGTCGGGACTAAAACCAAAAATTGTGCATTGGCTATACACGGCAGTGGTTAGACCTATAATGCTATATGGTGTTGTAGTCTGGTGGCCGGCACTTCACCAGCCGACAAGTTTAGACAAAGTTCAGCGTATGGCGTGCTTGTGTATGTCAGGTGCATTCAGCAAGACAGGCACAAACTCCCTTAATGTCATACTGCATCTATTGCCTTTAGACATTTTGGCCAAACAGTCAGCTGCAACAACGGCTGTGCGGTTGCGCGAGCTATCGCTGTGGTCGGAAAAAATGTACGGTCATAGTTCGGTCCTCAAAATAATGCCAGATGTGCCTAACGTAGTGGATTACACTTTGGCGAGTCCACTTTTCGACAAAAAGTTTGAGACTCTAATTCCCAACAGTGAGGCGTGGTGTACACAGACCCCGGGGAATAAAGAATATATAGATTTCTACACTGATGGCTCCAAATTGGATGGACAAGTGGGTTTCGGAGTATATTCTAAAGATCTGGAACTTCGAATAGCGAAAAGATTACCTGATCACTGTAGTGTGTTTCAGACTGAAATATTAGCAATAAGAGAAGAGGTGAATTGGCTGAGAAGTAATGCTCCAAAAACTAGAAGTGCCCATATGTAATAGGCACTTTTAGTTAATGTGGTATCACAATGGACTGAATAGTCTAAGTGAGCCTGAATCTTAATCGGGCTGCCACTTTAACCTAACCTAACCTAAACACATATATGTTTATAGTCTATTTCTAAATTAATATATGTTTGCATCCAAGCATATTATATTTACAAACATTTTATGTCCCAAACATAATATGTTCTAACATATTAACATATATGTCCCAAACATGTTATGCTAGTTTATGAACATTATATGCTTGCACTTAAATATATTGTGTTTACAAATTTGAGTTCCAAACATATAATTTTTACACCCAAACATATGAAAAACAGTCTTTTTCGTCCGTGTATATTTGAAGCTTTTTATCTTAAATCTAAAGATTCAATATTTCAGTTAATTTAAGGACGATTTGTTGAAATCAAAAAGAAATCAAAAAGGTGTTTCTTTACATTAAAGAAAATTTGCATTGGTTCAAAGGCATACGACTTTAATGGAGGGACGCAAGTTTCAAAAATTTGTGTCCTAATTAAAAAAAAAAAAACAAGTATATACAGCAGTAAGTTCGGCCGGGCCGAATCTTAAACACCCACCACCATTTTTCCTTTGAAATTTCAGAGAGTTTGAGGACAGATTAAGCATAGCAGTTCAACCAGTACACTTCACGAAGATAAATTTAAAGATTTTACCTATGAAGACTATAACAGATTCTGGATTTATAAGAACCATTTTTTTTTTGAGTTTAAGAGGAATCATTAACATCTCTTGTAAGTGTGCAAGAAAATTATAAAATAACGTCTTGATTTGAAATCTTAAACCTGTAGATTTTCACCCGAGAAATAAAATCTGGAAATTTTACATTGAGTTTCAAGCAATTTCCATGATCAGTGCGCCATCTATACCATCAAGAAGTGAAATCGGTCTATATGGAGGCATTACCAAATGGACCGATAAAAACTTAATCCGATACACGTTTTTGTGAGCCTTAAATATATTACCAGAATATTTAAAATTTCAGACAAATCGGATAAAAACTACGGTTTCTAGAAACCTAAGGAGTTAAATCGGGAAATCGTTCTTATGGGGGCTATACTAAAATACGGACTTATACTCACCGTTTTCGGCACACCACTTTATGGCCGGAAAATACCTCTAGATTTCCAATTTCAGGCAAATTGGATAAAACTACGGTTTCTATAAGTCCAAGAAGTAAAATCGGGAGATCGGTCTATATGGGGGCTATACCAAAACATGGACCGATACTCACCATTTTTGGCACACCTCTTTATGGTCATAAAATACCTTTAGATTTCAAATTTCAGGCAAATTGGATAAAAACTACGATTTCCCAAGACCCCAAATCGGGAGGTCGGTTTATATGGGGACTATATCAAAACCTGGACCGATATAGCCCATCTTCGAATTCGACCTGCCTGCAGACAAAAGACCAGTTTGTGCAAAATTTCAGCACGATTGCTTCATTATTGAAGACTGTAGCGTGATTACAACAGACAAACAGACAGACGGACATCGTTATATCGTCTTAGAATTTCTCCCTGATCAAGAATATATATACTTTATGTAGTCGGAAATCGATATTTCGATGTGTTACAAACGGAATGACAAACTTATTATACCCCCGTCGCCATTCTATGGTGGTGGGTATAATAATTGAACTTTATTTTAATTAAAATTTCATTACTTTAAAGAAATTTGTCTTTAATATTTTGTAAATTGCGCATCCTAAAATTTAGGTTGCGCGATCTTCAATATCACGTAAATATTTTTTCAGTATAGATTTAAAGTTTGTCAGCTCTCTTTATTCGAAAACCCGTTTTGAAATTAATAACAAAATCCTTAAAAGAGGCTCATAATCTTTGGATCCAAATACACTTTTTTCTGATTTTTTTTACGAAACATGGTAAAATATTTCCATTTTTTTCAACAAAATCTCGCCATATTACTCTATTGTCAATGGCCTTCCTTTGCTACAACGAATTTCACTTTAAACACGCCCAATAATTCAGATAGAAAAAAATACAAAGAAAACGCAATAATTGATATCGAAAACAAATTTGGAACAGTCACAAACAAAAATGAATCAAAATCATATAGACTAAGACAATGTAGAAGAATACGCTGCCCGGTTCTCTCTATTAGAGTACCGGCAAATGTCAAAGTGTACACTATTATTGGCATGGGGTGACCTCTTACACCCATGCCAAAATTGTTCTTTATCGGTCTATAGTTATATATAGCCCACAGATAAACCGACCCCCAATTAGCCTTCTTTGTCTACACTGAAAAAAAAGCATGCCCAGATCCAAAGATTTTGTCTTTGCTTTAAAAAATTTGGTATTGATTCAGATCCAAAGAAGCGGAGAATACAAGTAAGGATACTACTTATGGGGGTATATTAACTTTGTCATTCCGTTTGTAACACATCGAAATACTGCTCTAAGACCCCATAAAGTATATATATTCTGGGTCGTGGTGAAATTCTGAGTCGATCTAAGCATGTCCGTCCGTCCGTCCGTCCGTCTGTTGAAATCACGCTAACTTCCGAACGAAACAAGCTATCGACTTGAAACTTGGCACAAGTAGCTGTTATCGATGTAGGTCAGATGGTATTGAAAATGGGCCATAACGGTCCACTTTTACGTATAGCCCCCATATAAAGGGACCCTCAGATTTGGATTGTGGAGCCTCTAACAGAAGCATATTTCATCCGATCCGGTACATGGTGTTTGTATATGGTCTCTAACAATCATGCAAAAATTGGTCCACATCGGTCCATAATTATATATAGCCCCCATATAAACCGATCCCCAGATTTGGCTTGCGGAGCCTAAAAGAGAAGCAAATTTCATCCGATCCGCCTGAAATTTGGTACATGGTGTTAGTATATGGTCTCTAACAACCATGCAAAAATTGGTCCACATCGGTCCATAATTATATATAGCCCCCATATAAACCGATCCCCAGATTTGGCTTGTGAAGCCTCAAAGAGAAGCAAATTTCATCCGATCCGGCTGAAATTTGGTACATGATGTTGGTATATGGTCTCTAACAACCATGCCAAAATTGGTCCACATCGGTCCATAATTATATATAGCCCCCATATAAACCGATCCCCAGATTTGGCTTGCGGAGCCTAAAAGAGAAGCAAATTTCATCCGATCCGGCTAAAATTTGTACATGGTGTTAGTATATGGTCTCTAACAACCATGCAAAAATTGGTCCACATCGGTCCATAATTATATATAGCCCCCATATAAACCGATCCCCAGATTTGGCTTGCGGAGCCTCAAAGAGAAGAAAATTTCATCCGATCCGGCTGAAATTTGGTACATGATGTTGGTATATGGTCTCTAACAACCATGCAAAAATTGGTCCATATCGGCCCCTAATTATATATAGCCCCCATATAAACCGATCCCCAGATATGGCTTGTGGAGCCTCTAAGAGAGGCATATTTCATCCGATCCGGCTGAAATTTGGTACATGGTGTTGGTATATGCTCTCAAACAATCATGCAAAAATTGGTCCACATCGGTCCATAATTATATATAGCCCCCATATAAACCGATCCCCAGATTTGGCTTGCGGACCCTCAAGGAGAAGCAAATTTCATCCGATCCGGCTGAAATTCGGTACATGATGTTAGTATATGGTCTCTAACAACCATGCACAAATTGGTCCACATCGGTCTATAATTATATATGGACCCCATATAAACCTATCTCCAGATGTGGCTTGCGAAGTCTCAAAGAGAAGCAAATTGCATCCGATCCGGCTGAAATTTGGTACATGGTGTTGGTATATGGTCTCTAACAACCGTGCAAAAATTGGTCCACATCGGTCCATAATTATATATAGCGCCCATATAAACCGATCCCCAGATTTGGGTGCCGGAGCCTCAAAGAGAAGCAAATTTCATCCAATCCGGTTGTAATTTGGAACATGGTGTTAGTATATGATCTTTAACAAGCGTGCCAGAATTGGTCCATATCGGTCCATAATTATATATAGCCCCCATATAAAACTTTCTCCAGATTTGTCCTCCGGAGCCTCTTGGTGGAGCAAAATTCATCCGATCCGGTTCAAATTAGGAACGTGATGTTAGTATATGGTCGCTAACAACCATACCAAAATTGGTCCAATCACACAAAAATTGGTCTATATCGGTTCATAATCATGGTTGCCACTAGAGCCAAAAATAGTCTACCAAAATTTTATTTCTATAGAAAATTTTGTCAAAATTTTATTTCTATAGAAAATTTTGTCAAAATTTTATTTCTAGAGAAAATTTTGTTAAAATTTTATTCGGTTCATAATCATGGTTGCCACTCGAGCCAAAACTAATCTAACAAGATTTTAATTCTATAGAAAATTTTGTCAAAAGTTTATTTCTATAGAACATTTTGTGAAAATTTTATTTCTATAGAAAATTTTGTTAAAATTTTATTTCTGTAGAAAATTTTGTCAAAATTTTATGTCTACTTTGTCAAACTGAATTATATACGTATTGGATCGATCTTTTTTGATTTAATATATACCACGTATGGACTTACATACAATTTAGAAGATGGTGTTAGGAGGTTTTAAGATACCTTGCCATCGGCAAGCGTTACCGCAACTTAAGTAATTCGATTGTGGATGGCAGTGTTTAGAAGAAGTTTCTACGCAATCCATGATGGAGGGTACATAAGCTTCGGCCTGGCCGAACTTACGGCCGTATATACTTGTTTATTTTATATGTACCCCGTATGGACTAACTCACAATTTAGAAAACGATGTTAAGAAGTTTTAAGATACCACAACCCAAGTAATTCGATTGTGGATGACAGTCTTTCGTAGAAGTTTCTATGCAATCCATGGTGGAGGGTACATAAGATTCGGTCTGGCCGAACTTACCGCCGTATATACTTGTCCAAATTAAGACTCGACTTCCAGATGAAAGTCAAGTTGACCTTAGCCCAAACATTTTTTCTTTCGTGTTATAATACCCATTTTTAAGACAAGTCACTTAATTATAAGAACAATACGACTTCATTGAAAAGTTTATCGACTTTTGGACAAGGAAAAAACATTTATATTACAGAAATGCGTCTTCTATGCTAAGCAAAATTTGCATTCGTATTTTAAATTTCCCAAATGTTTTCTCCATAAGGAGTTAGCATAAAGGGCCCAAAATTGAGTTATCTCTCCCAGCCAGATCTATACTAAAGGCTGTGGAAAGGTTCATTCGCCCGAACCGAAACATGTACAGTCCAGGCGTGTATAGATAGATTTGTATCTGGCGTTTTCTTTTCAATGGCTCTATTAACCATGTTCCTTAATCTATATCTGTCCATAAAGCTCGAAAAATAATTGTATAATTAGATATGATCTTTCCTTTAATTAAACAAAAAAAATATTTCGGTAGAACACGACAAACATAGTACTTGTTCCCCATTCAAAAGTGAAAATTTTCTCTTGAAATATGTTTGAGGTGATCACATTGCTTCTCTTGGTGATCACGGGCATTTGTAAAATTTATGGCAACTGTTAGTTGAATATTTCATAATAGAAAAAACAATTTTTGATGTTAATTTCAATTCCAACCAATATCTGGCTTCACTTTTGTTTGCTACTTTCAAAGAATATTTCCTATCAATTCTCTTACTATCTGTCAATTATATCTTACGAACACATAAAAACATATACATTTTTTGAAAATCATATCAGTATTTAAAAATATTAGATGTCCACGAATGTACAACACTCTACAAAAAAATAAAAAAAATCATGCAATTCTTATTTGAGTTGAAAAATATTTAAGTGTTATTTTTTGGTGTGAATAATTTTGATCTTTAGCTTCTAGAAAACGCAATGTTTATTCGTTTTGGCTGAAATTGCAACCTAGATCTAAAAGACCTGTGTCGAATTTGGTTCTTATTAATCTATACACACAAAAAAATTTATTCTGATTCAATCACGAAATTAATTGATCCAATTAATTTTTTAATTGAAATGTCTTCAGTCACGAAAATGATATTATCAATCACAGTTTCAATTTGACATTAAAACAAGTAAAGGGTGGTTAAAATTTCAAGGGCCGATGTTGATTTTGAATAAAACACAAACTATTTAGGAAGTTATTGTAATTTTATTTTATTATGATATATTGGTATTACTCAATTATGTATGGAACAAAATATCGGCCAAATGGGCGCCGCGACCTCGGTGGCACACCTCCATCCGATGGTCCAAATTTTCGATGACGCTGAGGCATAGTGGAGGTTCTATGCCGGATTCTCATTCGCCCAAATGCGGCAATTCCGTTTATTGACGAATCCACTGAGGTGAAAATGTGCCTCATCACACCCAGGGAAGGAATATGATCACCTCAAACATGTTTAAAGAGCAAAATGATATTTTTGGGTGGTGACCATGTAACATGGTTTTCGCAACCATGTTATTGTCTCGGAAATCATGTATCTGATTTCGGCAAGCAGGTTATATTTGACGGGAAAATAACATTTTAGTGACAAACATGTTACATGGTCACCATACAAAAATAAAATTTTGCTCTTGAAATATGTTTGAGGTGATCATATTCCTTCTCTGCGTGCACTGAAGATGATTTTCTTCGAAAATTGATCATCCACATCATAATAAGTCTGGATTACTTTAACCCGTTGTTGGATTGTGTATCTCTCCATGGTTCAAATAGAGTAAGTCTGAAATAGAGAAATGTCAAATAAAATTCGGAAAAAAACTTGGCGTTTAGGTGTGGTTCACATTCAACATCGGCCCTTACAATTTAACCACCCTTTATATACGGCTGTAAGTTCGGCCAGACCGAATCTTATATACCCTCCACCATGGATTGCGTAGAAACTTCCACTAACATAAAGACTGTCATCCACAATCGAATTACTTGGGTTGCGCTAACACTTGCCGATGACAAAGTATCTTAAAACTTCTTAACATCGTCTTCTAAATTGTAAGTTAGTCCATGCGGGGTATATATTAAACAAAAAGGCCGATTATAAGTATATAATTCAGTTTGACAAAATTTTCTATAGAAATAAAATTTTGACAAAATTTCATATAGAAATAACATTTTGGTAGATTATTTTTGGCGATTTGGACCAATTTTTGTATGATTGGCCATCGGCTATATATAACTGTAGACCGATATGGACCAATTTTTGAATGGCTGTTAGCGGCTCTATATTAGCGCAATGTTCCAAATTTCAACCGAATCGGATGAAATTTGCTCCTCCAAGAAGCTATGGAGGTCAAATCTGGGTATCGATTTGTATGGGGGCTACATATAATTAATGACCGATATGGACCAATTTTTGAACGGTTGTTAGAGACCATATTCTAACACCACGTACCAAATTTCAACCGAATCGGAAGAATTTTGCTCCTCCAAGAAGCTCCGGAGGTCAAATCTGGGGATTGGTTTATATGGCGGCTACATAAAATTATTGACCGATATGGACCAATTTTGGCATGGTTATTAGAGACCATATACTAACACCACGTACCAAATTTCAACCAGATCGAATGAATTTTGCTCCTCCAAGAGGCTCCGCAAGCCAAATCTGGGAGTCGGTTGTTAAGGGGACTATACGTAAAAGTGGTCCGGTATGGCCCATTTGCAATACCATCCGACCTACATCAATAACAACTACTTTGTTTGAAGTCGATAGCTTGTTTCGTTCGGAAGTTAGCGTTATTTCACGGACGGACGGACATGATTAGATCGACCCAGAATATATATACTATGTGGGGTCTTAGAGCAATATTTCGATGTGTTACAAACGGAATGACAAAGTTAATATACCCCTATCCAATGGTGGAGGGTATAAAAAAATTGATTAAAAAGTTACTTGTTTTCATAAGCAAATTTCAAATTGATTGCAAAACTCAATTAATGTTTTCATTAAAACGTAACTATTTTTAATTTTTTTCTTAATTTACTTTTTTAATCAAACTACAAAAGTTTGATTAAAAAATTGTTTGTTGGAAAAAATTGTTTAGTTAAAAATTAAAAAAAAAATCCATCCCTTTTTATACCCTCCACCATAGGGTGGGGTATATTAACTTTGTCACTTTTAGGTATAGCCCCCATATAAACGGACCCCAAGATTTAACTTGCGGAGCCTGTAACGGAAGCATATTTCATCCGATCTGGTTGAAATTTTGTGCATGGTTTTAGTATATGGTCTCTAACAACCACGCAAAAATTGGTCCATATCGGTCCATAATTATATATATCCCCCATATAAACCGATCCTAAGATTTGGCTTGCGGAGCCTCTAAGAGAAGCAAATTTCATCCCATCCGGCTGCACTGAAAAAAGGCATACTCGGTTCCAAAGATTTTGTCTTTACTTTAAAAAAATTGGTATTGATTCCGAGCCAAAGAAGCGGAGAATACAAGTAAGGACGCTTTTAAGACACAATTCTCTTTTAAATTTAGGTTTTGTGTACTTGCTTCTAGGAAGCAAATTTTAATTTTTCGCTTTCTCAGCTTTTTTTCTTCATATGTTATCAAAGTCCTTTAAAAACGAGTTAACGGCAACTTTATTTTCCAAATTTTCCAAATTTAGACTCGACTTCCAGTAGAAATTATGGTATGTTTGAAGTAAAAAACTTCTTTAAAATAAAGTTTTGAAAAACATGTCCTATATTTGAACGATTTTTTGCTTTTTAGTCAAGATGCAAAAAGACAACAAATTTAAAGACAATTTCATTAAATTTAAAGAATTTTTCTGAATTATAAAAGTCAAGTTGACCTTAGCCTATAAATTTTTTCTTTCATGTTAAGATACCCATTTTTAAGTCAAATCACTTAATTATAAGGACAATACGACTTCATTGAAAAGTTTATCGACTTTTGGACAAGGAACATAACTTTATTTTAGAGAAATGCGTCTTCTATGCTAAGCAAAATTTATATCCGTATTTTAAAGACATGAAATCTTTGACCTCACGACAATATTTTTTTCAGTGTGCAATGGTACATGGTGTTAGTATATGGTCTCTAACAACCACGCAAAAATTGGTCCATATCGGTTCATAATTATATGTAGCCCCCATAGAAACCGATCCTCAGATTTGACCGTCTTTAGTAGAAGTTTCTACGCAATCCATGGTGGAGGGTAGAGGTGTTCACGTGACACCAAATTGTCGTGGCTCACGAAAATTTTCGTGACTCTCGAGTGAATCGTGAGTAACGCTGATGGTAACGGCGTGAGTGTGCGTGATTAACCAAACAAATGTCGTGCATGAGCGTGAGTCACGAAAATAATATCTTCGTTAGTGTGCGTGATTAACGAATTTCGGAAAAACACGCTCATGAAAATAATCCCGCTTACGAACATAAAATGCTTACGAGTTCAATTCATATATAATTTTAGTGACATCCTAAGTGTTAAAAGTTTTATAACGCTCCCGATTTTAATCATAACATACTCATATTTGCAGTCACGTTCTATAGGTAAATTACTCATAAAATTATTCGTGAGTCACGACGTTTTTCGTGAGTCACGATATTTTTCGTGAGTCACAACATTTAAAAGATTTTCGTGCGTGAGTACAAATTTTCTTTTCGTGAGCGTGCGTGAGCGTGAGTCCTACCAAAAAATATCGGGCGTGCGTGTGAGTGAATAAGATTTCTCCGTCGTGAGTGTGCGTGAGTAAAATATTACTCACGTGCACACCTCTAGTGGAGGGTACATAAGATTCGGCCTGGCCAAACTTACGACCGTATATAACATACTTGTTTTAATTGACTTAGTCTTCTGAGTTTGATTAAAAAGTTAATTGTATTAATTAATTTTTAAATAAAAAATTTTTAAATTTTCAATCATTGACTTAATTAAATTAAAATTTCTATCTTGATTAAAAAGTTGATTGCATCAATTAATTTATTAATTGAAATAATTTTCAAATTCAATCAACTTTTTAATTGGAAATATTTTGGTGATATTTTTTCTGTGTAGGTGTTGGTACACAGAAAACCCTTCCACGAAAATTTTTCCAATTAAGTTCTTAATTGAGTTTTAGAAATTGATTGAACATTTTTTTTTAATTGAAACAAAAATCAATCACAACAAGTATATACGGCCGTAAGTTCGGCCAGGCCGAAGCTTATGTACCCTCCATCATGGATTGCGTAGAAACTTCTTCTAAACATTGCCATCCACAATCGAATTACTTAAGTTGCGGTAACGCTTGCCGATGGCAAGGTATCTTAAAACCTCCTAACACCATCTTCTAAATTGTATGTAAGTCCATACGTGTTATATATTAAATCAAAAAAGATCGATCCAATACTTATATAATTCAGTTTGACAAAGTAGACATAAAATTTTAACAACATTTTCTACAGAAATAAAATTTTAACAAAATTTTCTATAGAAAAAAAGTTTTCACAAAATTTTCTATAGAAATAAAAATTTTGACAAAATTTTCTATAGAAAGAAAATTTTGACAAAAATTTCTACAGAAATAAAATTTTAACAAAATTGTCTATAGAAATAAACTTTTGACAAAATTTCCTATAGAAATAAAATCTTGGTAGATTATTTTTGGCTCGAGTGGCAACCATGATTATGAACCGAATAAAATTTGAACAAAATTTTCTATAGAAATAACATTTTGACAAAATTTTCTATAGAAATAAAATTTTGACAATGATGAAAATTTTATTATGAACCGAATAAAATTTTAACAAAATTTCTATAGAAATAAAATTTTGACAATGATGAAAATTTTATTATGAACCGAATAAAATTTTAACAAAATTTTCTATAGAAATAAAATTTTGACAAAATTTTCTATAGAAATAAAATTTTGACAATGATGAAAATTTTATTATGAACCGAATAAAATTTTAACAAAATTTTCTCTAGAAATAAAATTTTGACAAAATCTTCTATAGAAATAAAATTTTGACAACATTTTCTATAGAAATAAAATTTTGGTAAATTATTTTTGGCTCTAGTGGCAACCATGATTATGAACCGATATGGACCAATTTTTGTGTGATTGGACCAATTTTGGTATGGTTGTCAGCGACCATATACTAACACCACGTTCCTAATTTTAACCGGATCGGATGAATTTTGCTCCTCCAAGAGGCTCCGGAGGTCAAATCTGGAGAACGTTTTATATGGGGGCTATATATAATTATGGGCCGATATGGACCAATTGTGGCACGGTTGTTAAAGATCATATACTAACACCATGTTCCAAATTACAACCAGATTGGATGAAATTTTCTTCTCTTGGAGACTTCGCAAGGCAAATCTGGGGATCGGTTTATATGGGGGCTATATATAATTATGAACCGATGTGGACCAATTTTTGCATGGTTGTTGGAGACCATATACCAACATCATGTACCAAATTTCAGGTGGATCGGATGAAATTTGTTTCTCTTTGACGCACCGCAACCCAAATCTGGGGATCGGTTTATATGGGCGCTATATATAATTATGGACCGATGTAGACCAATTTTTGCACGGTTGCTAGAGACCATATACCAATACCATGTACCAAATTTCAGCCGGATCAGATGCAATTTGCTTTTCTTTGAGGCTTCGCAAGCCAAATCTGGAGATCGATTTATATGGGGTCTATATATAATTATGGACCGATGTGGACCAATTTTGGCATGGTTGTTAGAGACCATATACCAACATCATGTACCAAATTTCAGGCGGATCCGATGAAATTTGCTTCTCTTTGAGGCTTCACAAGCCAAATCTGGGGATCGGTTTATATGGGGGCTATATATAATTATGGACCGATGTGGACCAATTTTTGCATGGTTGTTAGAGACCATATACTAACACCATGTACCAAATTTCAGGCGGATCGGATGAAATTTGCTTCTCTTTTAGGCTCCGCAAGCCAAATCTGGGGATCGGTTTATATGGGGGCTATATATAATTATGGACCGATGTGGACCAATTTTTGCATGATTGTTAGAGACCATATACAAACACCATGTACCGGATCGGATGAAATATGCTTCTGTTAGAGGCTCCACAAGCCAAATCTGAGGGTCCCTTTATATGGGGGCTATACGTAAAAGTGGACCGATATGGCCCATTTTCAATACCATCCGACCTACATCGATAACAACTACTTGTGCCAAGTTTCAAGTCGATAGCTTGTTTCGTTCGGAAGTTAGCGTGATTTAAACAGACGGACGGACGGACGGACGGACATGCTTAGATCGACTCAGAATTTCACCACGACCCAGAATATATATACTTTATGGGTTCTTTGACTTGTCATGTCAGAAATTGTAAATCTAGTAGAACGATAGAACCATTAAGAGATATGAGACACTCAGAAATGCCACCAGCATTACTGAGAGGGGACAATCCAGCAAAACTGGGACTGAACCCATGACCCTTTGTATGCAAGGCGGGCATGCTAACCATGGCAGCACTGTGGCTCCCTCCAAAAATACCGTTTTTCTCTTGAAACATGTTTGCGGTGATCATATTCCTTTGGGGACTTTACGAGCCTATGAAAAGAAACTTTATTTAATAGAAACATACCTTTAGTTGGTCATTTTGTTTTACATATTTAAAAAATATTCGCAAGATTTCGAAAAGATGTTCGACATTATTTACCGACTATATTATTATATGACTATAACATATTAAAGTTTTACTACAAAATATGAAAATGTGTCTTATGTAAGACATAAAGTCAGAAAAGGACAATGCTTGAAACAAACGAAATTGACTGTGATAAATAAAAATGTTGTAACTTAAAAAGCATGTTTGTGATAAAAGTTTGCAATTTCCTAATAAAATTTCCAAACGTTTTTTTTCTTGGTGTGTAGGGCATTAAATATAGTCACTATGATGAAGGTATTTTGTAGCAAATGCAAAAATGTTGTCAAGTCTATAAATACCACCATAAGTTATCAAAATGTTCATATCTTGTGCGACCATTTATATTTCGTTCAAATTAAATTAACGGAAATCTCAATTAAGGAGTACACAATGAACACGCGTAAGTTTCCATCAAGATGTGTAAGTGAGCTTTCTTGTCGATAATAATCGGTATATACACGTGTGAAGAGTCCTTAGCATTATATATAGATACAATAAAAAAATGGGAAAATTTTGTTTGTCTTCGAGAAATCTAGCATTGATATTAGGCTGCGCTGGTTTTCTATCCAGAACATCTCATCAGTTCAAACCTCACCAGTGTGGTCAGGTTTAATTTTTTTTACAGTGATTCACAATAGTCATTTATTGTGATAAATTTGTCCAAATATGATGTAATAAAGTGTGTTAACCCTGGACAGTCATCCTTCGTCAAAATGACGACGCATAATTTCAATTTCGATCTAAAATGTATTTTAGGCGATTGGGAAATGATAAATTTAAGCTATACTAATTAAACTATTTTATGAATTTTTATTGTATACTAATTAAAAACATATTGAATAAGAAAATATTCTCAAATTTTGTTCTCATTTTTGCTCACAATGCAAATTATAGCGTCTTGAAATATGCCGTAGTCAAAATGACGAAGGATGACGTTAGTGTACAAAAAATAAGGATGACTTTCCAGGGTTAAATAATTGATTAATTAATAAGATAATTTGGATTATTATTTGGACAATTTATGCATTAATTAAAAATAAGGAATTTAACTTATTTTCCGTCAACGTATTCAGTACTAAAACAACATAAATGCGTACAGTAAACAGTGTTGCCATGAAATTATGCATTTAGGGCAAACAATTAAAATTGTGATTTGTAGTTCGGCGTAATACTTCGGTAATCAAAAAATCTCTCTAGTGTCTAGAGTGTGTGGATTTTAAGAAATAGATTCTGGAGCAATTTAAAGGCTGGTACCGTGACTTGGTTTACACACCAAAATTCCGCATTCGAAAATAAAACACGTATACGTGCCATGAAAGAATTTTACCACAAATGATAGATATTTTACTGTTTGGTAGATTGGTAGAATTCTTAATGGTTTGCTTGATTTTACAAAATATTCCTCTCCAACTAAGAAGTACTTCAACAATTTTCTATAGAAATAAAATTTTGACAAAATTTCCTAAAGAAATAAAATGTTGGCAAATTTTCCTATAGAAATAAAATTTTAGCACAATTTTATATAGAAATAAAATTTTGACACAATTTTCTATATAAATAAAATTTTGAAAAAATTTTCTATAGAAATAAAATTTTGACAAAATTTTCTATAAAAATAAAATTTTGGCAAAAATTTCTATAGAAATAAAATTTTGGCAAAAATAAAAATAAAATTTTGACAAATTTTTCTATAGAAATAAAACTTTAGCAAAATTTTATATGGAAATAAAATTTTATCAAAATTGTATATAGAAATAAAATTTTAACAAATTTTGCTATAGAAATAAAAATGTAACAAAATTTTATATAAAAATAAAATTTTGACAAAACTTTCTAGGGAAATAAAATTTTTACAAAATTTTCTATATAAATAAAAATTTCCAAAAATTTTCTGTAGAAATAAAACTTTGACAAAATTTTCTATAAAATTAACATTTTAACAAAATTTTCTATGGAAATAAAATTTTGACAAGATTTTCTATAAAATTAAAATTTTGGCAAAATTTTCTATAGAAATAAAATTTTGTTGTTGTTTTTTTATTTCAGCTTAAAACCATACATTGACTAAACTACAAGAGTAGCTTAACCAACAGAGGAAAAGAATGTTTGTCAAATTTATTTGGGCAAAGCCCTATAGACTGCAAGATGGTTGGATGGACGCACGTTTCGGAATTACCACATTCCTCATCAGCATCCTCTACTTGCAGCAAAACTATCAACCAATTATCAGAATAAATTCAGGCAGTTTATTAAACCCAACAAAAACCACACTTGAACCCTCCGAAAAAAGGTTTTGCATTGATAGCCGGCTTATGCCGAAATAAACTCGAAACAAACATATCTCTTTTCCTATGCCACTGTCAAATCATCGATTTGAATTCACATGGCTGGGTTTATTTTGAGCGTGCCTCCTCTTCTTTTTCCATTTGTTTTGTTTTGTTATTGTTGGTTTTGTTCTTTAAGCATTGTTGTTGTTTTTTTATTTCAGCTTAAAACCATACATTGACTAAACTACAAGAGTAGCTTAACCAACAGAGGAAAAGAATGTTTGTCAAATTTATTTGGGCAAAGCCCTATAGACTGCAAGATGGTTGGATGGACGCACGTTTCGGAATTACCACATTCCTCATCAGCATCCTCTACTTGCAGCAAAACTATCAACCAATTATCAGAATAAATTCAGGCAGTTTATTAAACCCAACAAAAACCACACTTGAACCCTCCGAAAAAAGGTTTTGCATTGATAGCCGGCTTATGCCGAAATAAACTCGAAACAAACATATCTCTTTTCCTATGCCACTGTCAAATCATCGATTTGAATTCACATGGCTGGGTTTATTTTGAGCGTGCCTCCTCTTCTTTTTCCATTTGTTTTGTTTTGTTATTGTTGGTTTTGTTCTTTAAGCATTGTTGTTGTTTTTTTATTTCAGCTTAAAACCATACATTGACTAAACTACAAGAGTAGCTTAACCAACAGAGGAAAAGAATGTTTGTCAAATTTATTTGGGCAAAGCCCTATAGACTGCAAGATGGTTGGATGGACGCACGTTTCGGAATTACCACATTCCTCATCAGCATCCTCTACTTGCAGCAAAACTATCAACCAATTATCAGAATAAATTCAGGCAGTTTATTAAACCCAACAAAAACCACACTTGAACCCTCCGAAAAAAGGTTTTGCATTGATAGCCGGCTTATGCCGAAATAAACTCGAAACAGCCATGTGAATTCAAATCGATGATTTGACAGTGGCATAGGAAAAGAGATATGTTTGTTTCGAGTTTATTTCGGCATAAGCCGGCTATCAATGCAAAACCTTTTTTCGGAGGGTTCAAGTGTGGTTTTTGTTGGGTTTAATAAACTGCCTGAATTTATTCTGATAATTGGTTGATAGTTTTGCTGCAAGTAGAGGATGCTGATGAGGAATGTGGTAATTCCGAAACGTGCGTCCATCCAACCATCTTGCAGTCTATAGGGCTTTGCCCAAATAAATTTGACAAACATTCTTTTCCTCTGTTGGTTAAGCTACTCTTGTAGTTTAGTCAATGTATGGTTTTAAGCTGAAATAAAAAAACAACAACAATGCTTAAAGAACAAAACCAACAATAACAAAACAAAAGAAATAAAATTTTGGCAAAATTTTCTATAAAAATAAAATTTTGGCAAAATTTTCTATAGAAATAAAACTTTGGCAAATGTTTATATAGAAATCACATTTTGAAAAGTTTTATATAAAAATAAAATTTTCACAAAATTTTATATAAAAATAAAATATTCACAAAATTATCTATGGTTGTCGGTGATATATATAGCATATATTCCACGAAAGTGGAGGGAATCAAAAGTCGTTTTCATACCTAAAGCGGGAAAAGCCTCTCACTCGAATGCGAAGGATTTCCGACCAATCAGCTTATCATCATTCCTACTTAAGACTCTGGAGAGGATGATAGATATTTATCTTAGAACTAGCGTCGATTCAAGTTTGCTCTCGAAACAACATGCATACTCGAAGGGCAGGTCTACTGAGACCGCATAACATGAACTAGTCAGCTTTATTGAATGCTCAATATCTGTCAAAGAATACACAATCGTGGCATTTCTAGACATCGAAGGGGCGTTCAATAACGTCCATCCGAGCTCGATATTAAATGGACTGACAACTCTGAATGTTGATCCAGGTATACTTAGGCTGTTAGACGAACTTCTAATGAATAGACGTATTTCAGCCACACTAGGGCAAGCAAACATACAAAGGTATGTGAACAGAGGCACTCTTCAAGGAGGAGTTTTATCGCCTCTTCTTTGGAATGTTGCTATAAACAACCTTCTGGTTTCCCTAGAAAAAGAAAGGATAAAAGTGGTGGCATACCCAAATGATGTGGCGCTAGCAGTCAGGGGAAAATTCCCATCAACAGTTAGAGATATTATACAGAGAGCCCTCCGGATGACTGAGAAATGGGCGAAAGATAATGGTCTTGGGGTAAATCCTGCAAAGACAGAACTAGTCATGTACTGCAAAGATCGCAAAACTCCCACGGTTAGGCCCATTTCCTTAGGGAGTATTGAAATTCCCTTTAGGGAGTGTGCAAAATACCTTGGCGTTATTTTGGACAGGAAGCTGAACTTTAAGCTTAATATTGAAGAAAGGGCGAGGAAGGCAACGGTAGCTTTATACTCGTGCAAAAAGGCAATGGGGAAAAAGTGGGGACTAAAACCAAAAATTGTACATTGGCTATACACGGCAGTGGTTAGACCTATAATGCTATATGGTGTTGTAGTCTGGTTGACAGTTCAGCAGCCGACAAGTTGAGACACAGTTCAGCATATGGCGTGCTTGTGTATCTCATGCGTATTCAGTAAGACAGGAACAAATTCCCTTAATGTCATACTGCATCTATTGCCTTTAGACATTTTGGACAAACAGTCAGCTGCAACAACGGCTGTGCGGTTGCGCGAGCTATCGCTGTGGTCGGAAAAAAGTTACGGTGCCTAACGTAGTGGATTACACTTTGGCGAGTCCACTTTTCGACAAAAAGTTTGAGACTCTAATTCCCAACAGTTAGGCGTGGTGTACACGGACCCCGGGGAATAAAAGATATATAGATTTTTACACTGATGGCTCCAAATTGGATGGCCAAGTGGGTTTCGGAGTATATTCTAAAGATGTGGAACTTCGAATAGCGAAAAGATTACCTGATCACTGTAGTGTTTTTCGGGCTGAAATATTAGCAATAAGAGAAGTGGTGAATTGGCTGAGAAGTAATGCTCCAAGCAATATTGGCATTAATATATACTCAGACAGTCAACCTGCAATAAAATCCTTGGACTCTGTGTTCCTCAACTCGAAGACGGCCATCGACTGCCGCAAATCTCTCAATGAGATGGCTGAGCAGCACAATATTCACCTAATATGGGTGCCTGGCCATAGGAACATACCGGGGAACTGCGAAGCAGATGAGCTAGCAAGGCTAAGAACTACCTCACATATTCCAGGGGAACTAGAATCTGTTGGTATGCCTCTGGCTACCTGCAAGCTCTTACTGCGGGAGAAGGCTGTCATGATGGCAAATGTTACGTGGGAGAATTGTAAGGGTTGTAACGAAACCAAGCAAATATGGCCCCATTTAAACTTAAACCGCACACTAGATATGCTAGTGTTCTCGAGACGCCAGATATCACTCCTGATATCTGCTATAACGGGTCGCTGCCTGATAGGCGATTTTGCAAAAACTATTGGTGCGAAGTATAATGACTATTGTATGAGCTGTCATGATGCGGAGGAAAAGGAATCAATAAAACAACTCTTGTGTGAGTGTCCTGCATTTTGTGTAAGGCGTAAGCAAATTTTAGGGGCATATAGCTTCAGATTACTGGCGGACCTGGAAAACGTTAACTTAAGCAGTCTGCTAATGTTTTTGGAATAATCTGGTTGGTTCAACAGAAGAAAATAATCGAGAAGGTTCAACGGTTAAAACTAGAAGTGCCCATATGTAATAGGTACTTTTAGTTAATGTGGTATCACAATGGACTGAATAGTCTAAGTGAGCCTGAATCTTAATCGGGCTGCCACTTTAACCTAACCTATCTATGGAAATACAATTTTGACAACATATTCTATAGAAATAAAATTTTGACAATATTTTCTATAAAAATAAAATTTTGGCAAAATTTTCTATAAATATAAAATTTTGACAAAAATTTCTATAGAAATAAAATGTTGGCAAAATTTTCTATAGAAATAAAATTTTCAATGGAAATTAAATTTTGTTGTTTTTGATTTCAGCTTAAAACCATGTACTGACTAAACTGCAAGTGTAGCTTAACAAACAGAGGAAAATGTTGATACAATTTTCTATAGAAATCAAATTTTGACAAATTTTTCTATAGAAATAAAATTTTGCCAAAATTATCTATAGAAATAAAACTTTGGCAAATTTTTATATAGAAATCAAATTTTGAAAAATTTTATATAAAAATAAAATTTTCACAAAATTTTATATGAAAATAAAATGTTCACAAAATTATCTATGGAAATAAAATTTTGACAACATATTCTATAGAAATAAAATTTTGACAATATTTTCTATAAAAATAAAATTTTAGCAAAATTTTCTATAAAAATAAAAATTTGACAAAATTTTCTATAAAAGTAAAATTTTGACAAAAATTTCTATAGAAGTAAAATTTTTGCTTCTATAGAAATTTTAATTAACTAGCAGGGGCTAGTTAATTATTTTAATATGGTGATGATACCATCTTTTCTGTGATTGAAGACATTTTAGTTAAACATTTATTGGATTAATTAATTTCGTGATTAAAGTCAAAAAAAATATGTTTTGTATATCACAGTGTTCATTAAATAAATTCTCTATAAAAATTGAAAGGGTGTAATTCCTCAGTTCTCTCCAGCCGATGTTGCAGATTCCTCCTTTGGTTTTTGCGAATGCGATTTTTCACCAATGATTGCCTTTAAAGCGAATTTTAATACAAATTTGTTTATCCCTAAACTTTCATTTTCCCCTTTTTTTGCAGAATTTTTAGTGACGTTTTCAATTGCCTTCTTGGCATATGGATGGTCATGTGATCCGCAAAGCGATAACAAACCCAATTGCAATTATCGCAATTTACAAAAACCAATACGCAATTTTTGGGATCCTACCGTTTTTTGGATATGTAGCGAAGCCAATGCAGAGGCCGAATTAGTAAAATGTCCTGATGGACATCTCTTTGATTCTACCACACGTGAATGTGTTGTATCCACCAAATGGATTTGGACTAATCCATGTGTCATTTCAAAGTGTAATCCAGAGAGTAATAATGAACCTATTTGTTCGGAAAGAAATTTAAACGAAGGTATTCGCAATTTTTGGGATCCTACAGTTTATTGGATGTGTATTTCGGCTTATGATGATGCAGAACTTTTCCAGTGTGCTGATAGTTATATGTTTGATTCGTTGCGTAAACAATGTGTGCCCGAAAATACATGGGTTTGGACTAAACCGTGTCCGGAGAACTAAATAAGGATGGGGTTATTAATTTTAAAATAAATGAAAGAAAATAAATGTTAAATAATTTTTGCATTAAAAAAATGTTATGCCACGTTAATGAAATTAAGGCATTAAACTTCATTGTAATGATGTCTTTATTAGTAAATGGAAAAATTACATGGAAAAAAATTGTAAATTACCCTTCAAGTTGTGCCTTTTTGGTAGGATTGCTCAACATTAGACCTAAGATATAGTGATCTTTATACGTGAGGAGAATATAATAGATTTAATAGATTGCCCCGAAGGCAGTACGTCAATCAATATTCCGATATCTGAAATCTATACTAGACAGGAATCCACAAGGGCTCAATTAAAGGAATAGGCGAGAATACACAACATAGGAATGTAGGACAGTGGGATTTGAAACCTGATCTACCAGACCGAGGTCATAATCTGGGAACTAATCAAAGGAAGTAATATGGTGATTAGTAAAGTCCAGACATATGGGAATAGGCCGTAACGAAACCCTTGCAAAATGAGTCTATAAGAACGAGATCAAAATCAGTAAACTAATGAAAGGGAATAAGAAATAAGTAACCTGGGGAAAGGAGTTTTTGCGTTAGAGAATCCAATGTCGATAGAGCTCGCGAGGGCTGAAATGAAACGAAAATATGATGACGATTAATAAAGACAGTTTATACCGGAATAGGACGTACAGAAATAACCAAAAAAAACCTGGAGAAATGAGCTACCAGCAACAAAAACGAAATCCAATTCAGAGGACTAATGAAAGGGAATAAGACAACGATTACCAAAGTCAAGGCATATCGGAATGGAACGTAACGGAAATTCCAAAAACCTTGCGAAAAAATCTACTGCGCTAGAGAGTGCAAGGTCTACGGATTCCAGAACGAGATCAAAACCAGCAAACTATTGAATGGGAGTAAGACGAAATTGGACGTAAATAAAAAGCCAGTAATCTGGTGAAAGGACCTAGTGTACTAGAGAATCCAAGGTCGATAAAAAGCTGAGTTGAAGAAATTGGAATCTGACCCCAGGCAACTCATGAAAGGGTGAAAGACTAAAATCAGTAGAACGTTCGAAGAGGAGTGTAGCAAGGACATCCGAGCCTTAGAGGAAATCTCTACCACAGATCTGCTTTGCAATGATACAGGTCTCGTTATTTTGGTAGGACACGTGATACTGTAACTGTACCTAGTTGACATCAGATATACAAAATTCTGTAGGAACCTCATTAATTGGGAGCCACCGTGGTGCAATGGTTAGCATGCCCGCCTTGCATACACAAGGTCGTGGGTTCAATTCCTGCTTCGACCGAACACCAAAAAGTTTTTCAGTGGTGATTTATCCCACCTCAGTAATGCTGGTGACATTTCTGAGGGTTTAGGTTTGGTTAGGTTAGGCTAGGTGGCAGCCCGATGTATCAGGCTCACTTAGACTATTCAGTCCATTGTGATACCACATTGGTGAACTTCTCTCTTATCCTGAGTGCTGCCCGATTCCATGTTAAGCTCAATGACAAGGGACCTCCTTTTTATAGCCGAGTCCGAACGGCGTTCCACATTGCAGTGAAACCACTTAGAGAAGCTTTGAAACCCTCAGAAATGTCACCAGCATTACTGAGGTGGGATAATCCACCGCTGAAAAACTTTTTGGTGTTCGGTCGAAGCAGGAATCGAACCCACGACCTTGTGTATGCAAGGCGGGCATGCTAACCATCGCACCACGGTGGCTCCCTTCTGAGGGTTTCAAAACTTCTCTAAGTGAGGAGGTCTCTTGTCATTGAGCTTAACATGGAATCGGGCAGCACTTAGTGATAAGAGAGAAGTTCACCAATGTGGTAGCACAATGGACTGAATAGTCTAAGTGAGCCCGATACATCGGGCTGCCACCTAACCTAACCTATGGTCTAGGCGTAAATTCTAGGGTAAAAACAGAAATAGTCATGTACTGCAAAGAACACAAAATTCTTACGGTTAAGCATATCTCCTTAGGTGGTATTGAAATTCTCTTTGGTGTAAAATACCTTGGAGTTGGACAGGAAGCTGAACTTTAAGCTTAATATTTAAGAAATGGCGAGAAAAGCCACGGTAACCGCGTACTTGTGCAAAACGGCAATAGGGAAAAATGGGGACTAAACGCGAAAATTGTGCATTGGCTATACACGGCAGTGGTTAGACCTATAATGCTACATGGTGTTGTAGTCTGGTAGCCGGCACTTCACCAGCCAACAAGTTTAGACAAAGTTCAGCGTATGGCGTGCTTGTGTATCTCAGGCGTATTCAGTAAGACAGGAACAAATTCCCTTAATGTCATGCTGACATTTTGGCCAAACAGTCAGCTGCAAAACGGCTGTACGGATGCGTGAGATTTCGTTGTGATCTGTAAAATTGCACGGTCACAGTTCGGTCCTCAAAATAATGCCATATGTGCCAAACGTAGTGGATTACACTTTGGCCTTTTTTCGACAAAATGTTTGAAACTCTAATTCCCAACAGTGAGGCGTGGAGCACACAGAACCCGGGGAATAAAAGTTATATAGATTTCTACACAGATGGCTCCAAATTGGATGGACAAATGGGTTTCCGAGCATATTCTAAACACCTGGAACAAAAATATTACATAATCACTGTAGTGTTTTTCAGACTGAAATATTAACAATAAGAGAGGTGGCGTATTGGTCAACCTGCAATCAAATCCTTGGAATCTGTGTTCCATAACCCGGACTGCCACACATCTCTCAATTAGATGGTTGAGCAGTACACAGGGAACTATGAAGCGTATGATGTTAGGAACTACCTTTTCATCTTCCAGGGGAACTAGAATCTGTTGGTATGCCTCTGGCTACCTGTAAGCTCTTACTGCGTGAGAAGGCTGTTATGATGGCGAATGTCCGATGGGAGAATTGTAAGGGTTGCAACGACAAAAAACAAATAATTTAAGGCTCATCTAAACCTAAACCTAGATATGTTAATGTTTTCAAGTGGTCAGATATCACTCCCAGAAAAAATTCACGAAACTTTTTCCAATTAAAGTCTTAATATATTCAATTAAAAATTTTGATTTTTTAATTTGATTTTTTAATTGAAACAAAAATCTTTCAAAAAATTAATAGTATCAATTAATTTTTTTAATTGACAGTCATTTAATCATTTCAATTAAAAAATTAATTGGATCAATTTATTTCGTGATTGAATCAGAAACGAAATTTTTTGTGTGTTGTGATATCTGCTATAACGGGTCGCTGCCTGATAGGCGAGTTTGCGAAAACTATTGGTGCGAAATAAAAAATAGAAAGCACATCTAGCTGAATATACTTATTTTTATACCCTCCACCATAGGATGGGGGTATATTAACTTTGTCATTCCGTTTGTAACACATCGAAATAATGCTGTAAGACCCCATAAAGTCGTGGTGAAATTCTGAATCGATCTAAGCATGTCCGTCCGTCTGTTGAAATCACGCTAACTTCCGAACGAAACAAGCTATCGACTTGAAACTTGGCACAAGTAGATGTTATTGATGTAGGTCGGATGGTATTGCAAATGGGCCATATCGGTCCATTTTTACGTATAGCCCCCATATAAACGGACCCCCAAATTTGGATTGCGGATCCTCTACGAGAAGCAAATTTCATCCGATCCGGCTGAAATTTGGTACATGGTTTCATCATATGATCTCTAACAAACATGCAAAAATTGGTTCACATCGATCCATAATTATATATAGCCCCCATATAAACCGATCCCCCGATTTAGCTTGCGGAGCCTCTAAAAGAAGCAAATTTCATCCGATCCGGCTGAAATTTAGTACATGGTGTTAGTATATGTTAGTATATACACATTGGTCCATAATTATATATAGCCCCCATATAAACCGATCCCCCGATTTAGCTTGCGGAGCCTCTAAGAGAAGCAAATTGCATCCGATCCGGCTGAAATTTGGTACATGGTGTCAGCATATGATCTCTAACAACCATGCAAAAATTGGTTCACATCGATCCATAATTATATATAGCCCCCATATAAACCGATCCCCCGATTTGGCTTGCGGAGCCTCTAAGAGAGACAAATTTCATCCGATCCGGCTGAAATTTGGTACATGGTGTTAGTATATGTTAGTATATACACATTGGTCCATAATTATATATAGCCCCCATATAAACCGATCACCAGATTTGACCTCCGGAGCCTCTTGGAAGACCAAAATTCATCTGATTCAGTTGAAATTTGGTACGTGGTGTTAGTATATGGCCTCAAACACCCATGCAAAAATTGGTCGAAATCGGCCCATAATTATATATAGCCCCCATATAAACCGATCCCCAGATTTGACCTCCGGAGCCCCTTGGAAGAGCAAAATGGATCCGATTCGGTTAAAATTTGGTACGTGATGTTAGTATATGCTATCCAACAACCATGCTGGAATTGGTTCATATCAGTCCATAATTATATATAGCCCCCATATAAACCGATCCCCAGATTTGACCTCCGGTGCCTTTTGGAGAAGCAAAATTCATCCGATATGATTGAAATTTGGTACGTGGTGGTAGTATATGATATGTAAAAACCATGCCAAAAATTTCATCCGTGTCAGTGGAAATTTGGTACATTGTGGTACATATGACCGTTAACAACCATGCCTAACTAGGTCCACATCGGTCTATAGTTATATACTCGTATAGCCCTCAGATAAATCGATCCCCAATCACACAAAAATTTGTCCGTATCAAGTGCATAAGTGTATATAGCCCCCATAACATATAAGCGATCCCCATATTTCAATACTGGCTCTCTACGTACCGTGCATAAGTCCATATCAGTTCGTAATTACACCCAGAAAAAAAGGGGCTCTAATGCCAACTGAACTTTATTTTAGTTCATTAAGATTAGTTGATTTTAGTTAAATTTTGCACAATACGAGTAAATGTTCCTTATTTGAATATTTTCTTGAACTAAACATAAAAAAAAGTTTTATACAAATATAGTGCACAATTTTACTAAAAACTAAAATAATTCATATTTTCCTAAAATGGCAGAAGTTTGCTTAAATTGAGTTCATAAGTCTCTCAAATGAGTAAATTTTACTAAAATTGTACCAGTCTCGAACTTCGTACAGCGCTAAAGACATTTTAACAATTATTAAATCCAAGTTTTTCTTCCAACATATGAAATTTTCTTAAACAACAGAAAAAAATTAATGATTTTTCAAAAATTTTCTTCAACTTGACAAAAAGTATTAACTTATTTGTAACATGTTGCAATTAGAAAACTATTTTAGTTAAAATTTTTCTAAAATAAACCTACATTTTCTTCCACGGTGGGGTCACTTTTTTGGGGTGTATTTGTAGACTTACCTACACATATATTTTTTGCCTAATTTAGAAAACGATGTTAAAAAGTTTTAAGATATCATAACCCAAGTAATTCGATTGTGGATGACAGTCTTTCGTAGAAGTTTCTACGCAATCCATGGTGGAGTGTACATAAGATTCGGCCTGGCCGAACTTACGGCCGTATATACTTCTTATTATTTGGATTATTAAAATGAATTACTACAGCTGTTTATATGAAACCATTTTGCTTTATTATGCTAATTTACATAAATTCACAATCATTTTTGTTTTTATTCCAGAAACAATTCAATTGCTTGCCTTCGTGCAAAGGCCCAGGAACATCAGGCCCGTTTACTGAACAGTGGTATCTTTCTACAAGTTCGTTCATTTGCCGATCTCCAACAGCGTCAACAGCAGCAGCAACATCTACAGCAATTACAACAGGGGAAGACAACTCTCAGTAATAGCCTAAAAAATTGTGATATAAAAACATCAACCAATGATCAACAAATCGCAGTAACTCTAAATGCAGGATCAACTATTGCAAAGAGAGAAATTGTGTAATTTTCAAAAAACCAAAATTAATAAATAAAATTAGGAACTATATAAAGTTTGTTTTCTTTTCGTACTGGATAGCAAAACCACAAAAATTAATGTAAAACTGATTCATTTAGAAAAAAATAATGAAAATACAACCCTATCATTTGCTATTTAAATCAAATTACATTCACAAGATAAATTTATAATTTGTAATATAAAATGGTCAATAATGATTAGGAATTGTTGGTACTGCTATTTTGTGGCATAATAAACACTTTGCTACTTTTATTTTTTTGTTTGTTATTCACAATAATCTGCTATTGTGACCACGGTTGCCACTCATGCCAAAAATAATGTACCAAAAATTTAAAAAAAAAATTTACCAAACATCTACCAAATTTAAAAAATTTTATTTTGAAGTTTTTGACCAAAATTTTATTTCTATAGAATATATTGTCAAATTTTTTGTTTCTATAGAAAATTTTGTCAAAATTTTATTTCTATAGAAACTTATGTCAAAATTTTATTTCTATAGAAACTTGTGTCAACATTTTATTTCTATAGAAATTATTGTCAAAATTTTATTTCTATAGAAACTTTTGTCAAAATTTTATTTCTATAGAAAATTTTGTCAAAATTTTATTTCTATAGAAACTTATGTCTAAATTTTATTTCTATAGAAATTATTGTCAAAAAAAAAATTATGTCAAAATTGTATTTCTATAGAAAATTTTGTCGAAATTTTATTTCTATAGACAATTTTGCCAAAATTTTATTTCTATCGAAATTATTGTCAAAATTTTATTTCTATAGACATTTTTGTCAAAATTTTATTTTTATGGAAAATTTTGTCAAAATTTTATTTCTATAGAAAATGTTGTCAAAATTTTAATTCTATAGAAAATTTTGTCAAAATTTTATATCTTTAGAAAATTTTGTCAAAATTTTATTTCTATAGAAAATTTTGTCAAAATTTTATTTCTAGGAAAATTTTGTCAAAATTGTATTTCTTTAGAAACTTCTGTCAAAATTTAATTTCTATAGAAACTTATGTCTAAATTTTATTTCTATAGAAATTATTCTCAAAATTTTATTTCTATGGAAAATTTTGTCAAAATTTTATTTCTTTAGATAATTTTGTCAAAATTTATTTCAATAGAAAATTTTGTCAAAATTTAATTTCTATTAAAAAAATTTTATTTCTATCGAAATTATTGTCAAAATTTTATTTCTATAGACAATTTTGTCAAAATTTTATTTTTATGGAAAATTTTGTCAAAATTTTATTTCTATAGAAAATGTTGTCAAAATTTTAATTCTATAGAAAATTTTGTCAAAATTTTATATCTTTAGAAAATTTTGTCAAAATTTTATTTCTATAGAAAATTTTGTCAAAATTTTAATTCTATGGAAAATTTTGTCAAAATTTTATTTCTTTAGAAAATTCTGTCAAAATTTAATTTCTATAGAAACTTATGTCTAAATTTTATTTCTATAGAAATTATTCTCAAAATTTTATTTCTATGGAAAATTTTGTCAAAATTTTATTTCTTTAGATAATTTTGTCAAAATTTATTTCAATAGAAAATTTTGTCAAAATTTAATTTCTATTAAAACAAAATTTAATTTCTATAGAAATTATTTTCAAAATAGAAAATTTTATTTCTTTAGAAAATTTTGTCAAAATTTTATTTCTATAGAAACTTAACATATGTCAAAATTTTATTTCTATAGAAATTATTCACACATTTAAAAAATTTTTGGAATCATTTTCGTCACTTTTAGACATAATCTCAAAATATCTGTCTTGACTTCATGTTGAAATTGATTTAAGGCGTACTTTATCAGTAATAGTACCAAATATTAAAAATCTATCTAATGAAAGGAACACTTGCCAAATTTCCCACTAATTGATAAACTCTTTTATTATCAAAATTTTATTTCTATAGAAAATTTTGTCAAAATTTTATTTATATAGGAAATGTTGTCTAAATTTTATATCTTTAGAAAATTTTATTTCTATAGAAAATCTTGTCAAAATTTTATTTCTATACAATATTTTGTCAAAATTTTATTTCTAAAACACTTATGTCAAAATTTTATTTCTATAGAAAATTTTGTCAACATTTCATTTCTATAGAAAATTTTGTCAACATTTTATTTCTATAGAAAATTTTGTCAAAATTTTATTTCTATAGAAAATTTTGTCGAAATTTTATTTCTATAGAAACTTATGTCAAAATGTTATTTCTATAGAAAATGTTGTCAAAATTTCTATTTCTATAGAAAATTTTGTCAAAATTTTATATCTTTAGAAAATTTTATTTCTATAGAAAATTTTGTCAAATTTTATTTCTATACAATATTTTGTCAAAATTTTATTTCTATAGAAAATTTTATCACAATTTTATTTCTATAGAAAATTTTGTCAACATTTTATTTCTATAGAAAATTTTGTCAACATATTATTGCTATAGAAAATTTTGTCAAAATTTTATTTCTATAGAAAATTTTGTCGAAATTTTATTTCTATAGAAACTTATGTCAAAATTTTATTTCTATAGAAAATTTTGTCAAAATTTTATTTCTATAGAAAATGTTGTCAAAATTTTATATCTTTAGAAAATTTTATTTCTGTAGAAAATTTTATCAAAATTTTATTTCTATAGAAAATTTTGTCAACATTTTATTTCTAAAGAAAATTTTGTCAACATTTTATTTCTATTGAAAATTTTGTCAAAATTTTATTTCTATAGAAAATTTTGTCGAAATTTTAATTTCTATAGAAACTTATGTCAAAATTTTATTTCTATAGAAAATTTTGTCAAAATTTTATTGTTATAGAAAATTTTGTCAAAATTTTATTTCCATAGAAAATTTTGTCAAAATTTTATTTCTATACAAAATTTAGTCAAAATTTTATTTCTATAGAAAATAATGTCGAAATTTTATTTCAATAGAAACTTATGTCAAAATTTTCTAAAACAATTATGTCAAAATTTTTCTCTATAGAAAATCTTGTCAAAATTTTATTTCCATAGAAAATTTTGTCAAAATTTTATTTCTATACAAAATTTAGTCAAAATTTTATTTCTATAGAAAATTTTGTCGAAATTTTATTTCTATAGAAACTTATGTCAAAATTTTATTTTTATAGAAATTATTGTCAAAATTTTATTTCTAAAACAATTATGTCAAAATTTTATTTCTATAGAAAATTTTGTCAAAATTTTATTTCTAAAACACTTATGTCAAAATTTTATTTCTATAGAAAATTTTGTCAAAATTTTATTTCTATGGAAAATTTTGTTAAACTTTTATTTCTATAGAAAATTTTGTCGAAATTTTATTTCTATAGAAACTTATGTCAAAATTTTATTTCTATAGAAACTTATGTCAAAATTTTATTTCTATAGAAAATTTTGTCAAAATTTTATTTCTATAGACAATTTTGTCAAAATTTTATTTCTTTCGAAAATGTTGTCAAAATTTTATTTCTATAGAAAATTTTCTCATTTTTTATTTCTATAGGAAATTTTGTCAAAATTATATTTCTATAGAAAATGTTGTTGTTTGACACGAATCTCCCTAAAATTGTGAAATAAATCATGGTTGCCTGAACAGCTGATGAATTATAATGGATAGAGCATCAGCCAAACCAAGTTCATCATAGCCCATGCAAATATCGCATCCGGTACCAAAAGAAAACATGCCTATTATATAGCTTTATGTACATTCAAAGAAGAAATTTTTTTAGACAAAAAATTTTACAAAATATTCTTTAAAATCAAATAAATCTGATTAGAGACAAGGAATAAATCCCTTGTCATAAAGCCTACTAACAAATGGGGAAGTTCTTTTGTCTAAAATTTCGCCCCGTAGGAAAGTATTTTTCTTTGTGCGTACATACATATACATCAGAAAATTTTACACAAAAACAGGGATTCTTATATTTTGAAAATAACCAAGATATCTCATTCAAAAAAAAACTTGACCATTTAGTAGTTATATACGAACATGATTAATATTTATTTATTTATCTTGTCTTAATATAAAAAATTTTGTGATTAAGAAACATTTTAATATGTATAATAAATTTTATTCAATAAAAATTCATTTTAATCAAAATAGACTTTGTCATTAGTGTTTTCTTGCTTTTGATTGATTTTCACAGCAAAAAGGTACGCGATCGATAACACCGGTTAAAAGAGCAGAGGAGAAGCCGAGCACGAACGTCATTTCACATTACAGTGAAACCACTTAGAGAATTTTGAAACACTCAGATATGTCACCTGCATTACTTAGAAAGTATAATGCACCGGTGAAAAGCTTTTCGGTGTCGAAACTGGGATCCTTTGCATGCAAGGCGGGCTTGTTACCATGATACTGGTAGTGTTGCATCGCGTCCAAAAAGTGGACGAAAATTAACACAACTACAAATTATAAGAAAAGTGATGTCCATAATTGATTGAAATCTAAGTCGAAATACAACGTTAATATATCCCATCCTATGGTGGAGGGTATAAAAGATGATCGGGTTTACTTGCCAAAGATATCAGCTGAAATCGAAGGTGTACTTCAATAGCCCACCCATTTATAAAATAAATGCCGGAAAATGTCTTAAACACAATATTGTATATTCCAACCGGACTTAACATCATCGCACTCAGCCCGCGTCAATCAACAAAGGAGGTTCTTTGCTTCATTTCTACCGCACTATAGATACCAAAATCGCCGGATCCCAATTCGTTGGACTTTTGCTCATGAAGCATTTTTTCGTACAGCGTGTGATGGCTTTGTTGGCTGCTTGATGGCTTGATAATTCGTGCTAAAGGTAACCAGTTCGAATAAATCTGAACTGATTCCAAACATTGATGTTATTTCCAACATTATTTGCTATTGAACAATAAAAATAAAAAATATAGCGGTTTACTTTGTTGCATTACATATCAGTCACCCTTGTTTTTTTATAGGAAATG
Source organism: Haematobia irritans (assembly GCF_050003625.1). NCBI lineage: Eukaryota > Metazoa > Arthropoda > Insecta > Diptera > Muscidae > Haematobia > Haematobia irritans. The sequence continues at coordinate 33,341,935 of NC_134399.1, read as the reverse complement.
TGTAAACAATCGATAATAACGACTTACACCCAGAAAAAAGTGCCTTCGAAACTAAAGGAAAAAATTTTCATCAATATAGTTTATCCATTTTATTTCCATTAAGGTAAATTTTTGTGAAAAATAATAAAATTTACTCGTTTCAGTAAAAAAATCCTAAACTGTAAGCAGTTAGGAATAGTTCATTAACTATAATAAGGCATGGAATTTTACTCATACTATTTTCTTCGCTGGGTATAAGAATTTACTACTGAAAAAGAAAATTTTATTCACCGATAACAAAGCATTCGTAAAAATAAACAAAAACCGAACTAAAACCAAGTTTCCTCAAAATTAGTAAAATTTCTTATAAAATGATAATTGCGACTTCCTTTATAATAGAAAGTTTTTCATACATACGAACAACACTTGGCATAGAAAAATATTTTAGTTCATTCGTACTAAGAAGTATGCAATCCTTTCAAAACTTAAGGAAACACACTTGTTAGAATATAGGAAATTTTCCTACATTTCTATTGTCTACCTGTAATCGATACCTGTCATCGTAATCGATGTGTTTGCGCGTGGGTGTAATCGATATATTTGCGCGTCGGTTGTTTTTTTAGTTGGAATCGCGTTGTTTTGGTATACGGAGAGATTGTTAAAAAATAATATGGTAAAATAATATAATAAATAACAAATAAAATATATAAAATATTTGTTATTTTAAATTAGTGAGAAAAATTTTCGTTTTTTTTAAATAAATCTATCAATGTTCGTGATAGTGTATAAAGAAAGAAAACACCAGCAGAATAACAACCCTTTCATTTGTCTTCATTTTGGAATCTTCAATTATCAGGTAATATTCAGTGACGCTAACCTTTTGCAACAAAAATGTTTTATGATTTTTTATATTTGTAGGTATTGAAATTGTAAAAGGAGGACAAAATCGTTAGGCAGCAACTTATTAAAAGTGAAAAGTACAAGAAGAAGAAAAAGTGCCTTTTTTAGTTGATAATATCACACGGAAATTGGAAATAGTGGAATAATAAACTAATATTTCAAAGAGATTCGATGCTGTTGATTCTTAATAAATATATTCAATATATTAATAAAACATGTCTTTTATTGAAGATAAAATTGCTTATAGAAATAAATAAAATTGTATTTAAAAACGAAGGTAAGCAGTTCTAATTATGAAGTAAAAGTTTTACCACAAATGTGTAAGATTTGTCGAAATGAATGAAAAAATGTCAATAAAATCATTCCATATATGAATTCAAATTAGTTAAATTTTTTCATTCTGTAGTATAGTGGTATATAAATATAGGAAAATGTTAACTAATATATGGAATGCATTATTCCTAATTTCTACGAAAATCACATCGTTCAAACAAATAAAAATGTCTTTGGCGCTATACGAAGTTCAACTTTCTTCACAATAAGTTCATTTTAACTTAAAGAAGGGGTCACTTTTTTCTGGGTGTACGGTGTCTTTGAACTTATAGCCCGGTAGTCGCTTCAAGCGTAAATATTCGTTACCCCAACCGCCCGCCTTGCATACACAAGGTCGTGGGTTCGATTCCTGCTTCGACCGAACACCAAAAAGTTTTTCAGTGGTGGATTATCCCACCTCAGTAATGCTGGTGACATTTTCTGAGGGTTTTTGAAAGCTTCTCTAAGTGGTTCCATTGCAATATGGAACGCCGTTCGGACTCGGCTATAAAAAGGAGGTCCCTTATCATTGAGCTTAATATGGAATCGGGCAGCACTCAGTGATAAGAGAGAAGTTCACCAAAATGGTATCACAATGAACTGCACCCAGAAAAAAGTGCCTTCGAAACTAAAGGAAAAAATTTTCATCAATATAGTTTATCCATTTTATTTCCATTAAGGTAAATTTTTGTGAAAAATAATAAAATTTACTCGTTTCAGTAAAAAAATCCTAAACTGTAAGCAGTTAGGAATAGTTCATTAACTATAATAAGGCATGGAATTTTACTCATACTATTTTCTTCGCTGGGTATAAGAATTTACTACTGAAAAAGAAAATTTTATTCACCGATAACAAAGCATTCGTAAAAATAAACAAAAACCGAACTAAAACCAAGTTTCCTCAAAATTAGTAAAATTTCTTATAAAATGATAATTGCGACTTCCTTTATAATAGAAAGTTTTTCATACATACGAACAACACTTGGCATAGAAAAATATTTTAGTTCATTCGTACTAAGAAGTATGCAATCCTTTCAAAACTTAAGGAAACACACTTGTTAGAATATAGGAAATTTTCCTACATTTCTATTGTCTACCTGTAATCGATACCTGTCATCGTAATCGATGTGTTTGCGCGGTGGTGTAATCTATATATTTGCGCGTCGGTTGTTTTTTTAGTTGGAATCGCGTTGTTTTGGTATACGGAGAGATTGTTAAAAAATAATATGGTAAAATAATATAATAAATAACAAATAAAATATATAAAATATTTGTTATTTTAAATTACTGAGAAAAATTTTCGTTTTTTTTAAATAAATCTATCAATGTTCGTGATAGTGTATAAAGAAAGAAAACACCAGCAGAATAACAACCCTTTCATTTGTCTTCATTTTGGAATCTTCAATTATCAGGTAATATTCAGTGACGCTAACCTTTTGCAACAAAAATGTTTTATGATTTTTTATATTTGTAGGTATTGAAATTGTAAAAGGAGGACAAAATCGTTAGGCAGCAACTTATTAAAAGTGAAAAGTACAAGAAGAAGAAAAAGTGCCTTTTTTAGTTGATAATATCACACGGAAATTGGAAATAGTGGAATAATAAACTAATATTTCAAAGAGATTCGATGCTGTTGATTCTTAATAAATATATTCAATATATTAATAAAACATGTCTTTTATTGAAGATAAAATTGCTTATAGAAATAAATAAAATTGTATTTAAAAACGAAGGTAAGCAGTTCTAATTATGAAGTAAAAGTTTTACCACAAATGTGTAAGATTTGTCGAAATGAATGAAAAAATGTCAATAAAATCATTCCATATATGAATTCAAATTAGTTAAATTTTTTCATTCTGTAGTATAGTGGTATATAAATATAGGAAAATGTTAACTAATATATGGAATGCATTATTCCTAATTTCTACGAAAATCACATCGTTCAAACAAATAAAAATGTCTTTGGCGCTATACGAAGTTCAACTTTCTTCACAATAAGTTCATTTTAACTTAAAGAAGGGGTCACTTTTTTCTGGGTGTACGGTGTCTTTGAACTTATAGCCCGGTAGTCGCTTCAAGCGTAAATATTCGTTACCCCAACCGCCCGCCTTGCATACACAAGGTCGTGGGTTCGATTCCTGCTTCGACCGAACACCAAAAAGTTTTTCAGTGGTGGATTATCCCACCTCAGTAATGCTGGTGACATTTTCTGAGGGTTTTTGAAAGCTTCTCTAAGTGGTTCCATTGCAATATGGAACGCCGTTCGGACTCGGCTATAAAAAGGAGGTCCCTTATCATTGAGCTTAATATGGAATCGGGCAGCACTCAGTGATAAGAGAGAAGTTCACCAAAATGGTATCACAATGAACTGAATAGTCTAATGCGCTTTACAGACTATCAGTTATTCCGGACGGAATGTTGGTGTTTGTAAAGAATCTTATAGTGTGTCGGATCGATACGACTTGTCGGCGATGACTAAATAATCGGTAAATGTGTTATCGACCCCATAAACATGCAGTAGTATCGATTATGCCTTTGGACTTAACTTATAATGTGCACAATATATGGGATATGTTCGGCACGAGCACTGTCGTCCTGAATAACTGATAATCAGAGAATGAAGCCGATCCATTTTTGTCGGCGGCGGCTGACACTAAATATTTGCCTCCGGCGGCGGCGGCTTGACGGCTAAGCCGATAAAAAATTATCTATTCGGCGGCGCAAAGTTATCAATTATAAAATCAATTTGAAGTTTTCCGAATTGTAATGAGATTAGTTGTACAACCAATCCTACAATCAAATTTACATTTCATTCAATTTTTTTGAGCTAAATTTTTGTAAAACTATTATAGCAACTTGATACTAATTCATTGAAGGTGGAAAGTTCAAAATATTGGCAAAAACTATAACAAATAATATTAAATTTTTCTAATATAAATCAATATTTTAGATTAATTGGCGGCTAAATTTGAGTCGAGATGAGTCAACATATTCGGCGGCGGCGTCGACTGCTAAAAACGGGTCGGCGACGGCTAAAATCGGCGGCGCGACTCGGCGGCTTCATTCTCTGCTGATAATCTGTAAAGAGCAGTGAGCCTGATACATCGGGCTGCCACTTCAGTTATTCCGGACGACAGTGCTCGTGTCGAACATATCCCATATAAAAGGTTGGCTGACACATAGATGGCGTCGCTAGTATTAAATGCATATTATTTTATATAGTACCAACCTTCAAATGATTCGTGTCAAAATTTGACGTCTGTAAGTCAATTGGTTTGTGAGATAGAGCGTCTTTTGTGAAGCAACTTTTGTTATTGTGAAAAAATAGAAAAAAATGAATTTCGTGTTTTGATAAAATACTGTTTTCTGAAGGTAAAAAATAACGTTGAAGCAAAAACTTGGCTTGATAATGAGTTTCCGAACTCTGCCCCAGGGAAATCAACAATAATTGATTGGTATGCAGAATGCAAGCGTGGTGAAATGAGCACGGTTACCGACGAAAACATCAACAAAATCCACAAAATGATTTGAATGACCGTAAAATGAAGTTGATCGAGATAGCAGAGGCCTTAAAGATATCAAAGGAACGTGTTGGTCATATCATTCATCAATATTTGGATATGCGGAAGCTCTGTGCAAAATGGGTGCCGCGCGAGCTCTCATTTGACCAAAACCAACAACTGTTGATGATTCTGAGCGGTGTTTGAAGCTGTTAACTCGTAATACACCCGAGTTTTTCGTCGATATGTGACAATGGAAGAAACATGGCTCCATCACTACACTCCTGAGTCCAATCGACAGTCGGCTGAGTGGACAGCGACCGGTGAACCGTCTCCGAAGCATGGAAAGACTCAAAAGTCCGCTGGCAAAGTAATGGCCTCTGTTTTTTGGGATGCGCATGGAATAACTTTTATCGATTATCTTGAGAAGGGAAAAACCATCAACAGTGACTATTATATGGCGTTATTGGAGCGTTTGAAGTTCGAAATCGCGACAAAACGGCCCCATATGAAGAAGAAAATAGTGTTGTTCCACCAAGACAACGCACCGTGCCACAAGTCATTGAGAACGATGGCAAAAATTCATGAATTGGGCTTCGAATTGCTTCCCCACCCACCGTATTCTCCAGATCTGGCCCCCAGAGATGCTCGCAGGGAAAAAATTTGGCTGCAATGAATGCAATGATCGCCGAAACTGAGGCCTATTTTGAGGCAAAACCGAAGGAGTACTACCAAAATGGTATCAAAAAATTGGAAGGTCGTTATAATCGTTGTATCGCTCTTGAAGGGAACTGAATAATAAAAACGAATTTTGACAAAAAAAATGTCTTTTTCTTTGTTAGACCGGGGACTTACCAGCCAACCTGTTATTGTGAACATTATAAGTTAAGTCCGAAGGCATTATCGATACTGCTGCATGTTTATGGGATTGATAACACATTTACCGATTATTTAGTCGTTGCCGATAAGTCGTATTGATCCGACACACTGTAAGATTCTTTACAAACACCGACATTCCATCCGGAATAACTGATAGTCTGTAAAGCGCATTAATCTAACCTAACCTACCCCAAAAAATACATTGGATATTTTTGCTGCCAAAAATTATATGAACCGTTGCTATCTATTGTTTAGATTTGCTACAAAGAAGAAATATTTGACAAAACTTTTCAATAAAATGGTATTGTCGACTCCAACTGTCGGTAGAAACGTATCAATTAACTGTAGTGTAAATACGACAAATCTGCCACTCTATATACCTATACCTCTAGCGGACATTTACAAAACTAATTTCTTAATAGGGGGAGCTGAAGTAGAAAATAATTCACAGAATATAATCAAGTACGACAAAGATGCCGCATTTGAGATGCATAATGCGAACAACAGAGGACTCTAATGAACAATAATCCAATTGGGATATTATCCCCCCACATTGAAGATGATGTGCACACAAAGAAATTTGTTAGTAGGGACAGCAGAAAAGTCTGCTAAAACAGCAGAAAGTCTTCTGAAAAAGGGACAGCATTCACTGTTTGCTGAAATAGCAAACATTTCCTTGACTGCACTAAATCATGTTTTATTTTGGCTGAAACAAATAAAAATATCAACTTAGGAGCTATCCTAACATATTTAAAACAATATTTTATGAACATCTATAGTAATTGATTAAAAATCTAAATATTTATCGAATTCAGGCATAACAGCAAACAAAATGTTTACTGATCGTATTTATGAGCTTGTAAGTATATTACAGTGCAAAAATATACCAAAAATTACTTTTGGTTCTTAAATATGCTTTGGGGAAAAATTTATAAGCTAAAAATTTTGTAACTTGTTGTTCATTAGGCCCTGTAGTACAAAAACATCGACTGCTGTTATTTGCAGACTTTTTTCTATGAGTGTGGTTATAGAACCCTTTATCGATGTGGACAAAAGCAGGAGGAGGTGGATGATGGTGTGCGTCCAATCAATGCGTCTTTCTCCTTTGCTTTCAGATGAACATTTTTAGGACATATATAAAAAGGACGGGGGCGATTTTTTAAATAAAGTGGGAAGATTCCCACATCTACTAGAGAATACGAATATGGAAGGATGTTACTATGGATTTTTTTTTTTTTAATTTCACATACTTCAAATAGGAATTAGAGTCACAAAGACCGATCCAATGATCGGTCATAGCGACTCTAATGACTGAGTACCATGATTATCCCAGCAAAAAAGCGTCGCCAAAAAGTAGTGAAATGTTCTTTTTGGGTGCATACTTACGGGGTGCTTAATTGACACAGAAGCGATGAATTTAACATGGGCTTGTCATAGGACGGATGACCACCATTTCAATATCCATTGCACTGAATATGCATCACTTCTTGAGGTATGATCCGAATTCAGTTTTTCTGGATGTGAAGTAAAAAATTCTGTGATATTTTGATAAATAAATAATTGATAGAATTTTCTATGATTTTTAATGCATTCTAACGCTTGTCTGAAACGATTGACCTCAAATATTTTAAAAAATTTGCAAATTTTTTAGACTGGATTTAGCATTTTTTCGAAATAATTTAATTAATTTTGTATTATTTTATTAATCCTTACATCTTTGGGAGGACATTTTTGAAAGTGCTTTTAAAGTTATGCCTTTAGAAGTACTTCCAATTTTTTTCCTGGGATAGTCAATTTTACCAGTGCGTCCAATATATATTTCCATTATTACTATTTTATAGGTCATACACATTAGGACCAAAATCTACTAAAAGTAGATTTAAAATCCCTTTTTTACAAGGCAAATGACATTTGAAATCTGCGTAAAGTGGATTTTGGAAGTATAATGTGAATGAGGTATTAGTCAGAATTCGAATTTTGAATAAGACACCAATAATTTTGGAAACTTAAAATTTCTTTAATTGATGAACGAAAGAAACATTTTATTCGATAATGAAAATTTCATAAAATTAAAAAGTACTCAACCTTATAAAAAAAAGATAACTGTCCAAAAAAATTATTCTCAAAAAGTATTATGCTTTGAAATGCATGTTCTTTTAATTAAAAGACAAATAACCGTATTTACATAGTATTCATTTGTTGCCTTTTCAATTCTAATTCTTTTTTCTTCAACGCTAGTTTTTCACAGGCCAGTCTTTCCATTACACTATGGTATCTTTCGTTTTCAATTCCTTGGTAAATCATTTCGTGCGTTTGTTTCTTCGTGGCAACTGTGTGATTCACAAAACATCTCGACATTTCTTGTAAAGCTCCCAAGATAGTTTGAGTATTTGATTCTAAAGTTTTTAATACGGCTGCTCCTTCTTCTAAATTATTATGTAAACCATTTAAAGATGTTGCAATATCTTCGTGACACTTTGTTTCATCAGTTATAAACTTTTTTACAGCATTTTGTATGGGCTGGTTCATAAGTTTTCTTTTAATTGTATTTGACGTGGCAGGTTCTTCACATGTATTATCTTGAATTTCTTCAGATTCCAATACATTTACAAGATGTACTGATGGATTATTTTGCTGGCAAGATTGTGCTGAATTATTAGGAAGTGGTGAATGGCTATTTTCTTCTTGGGTTGTTTGGATACATTTTTCATAGCTCTCTTTATCTATATCATCGTACATACCACTCAACTGTGCAATTGTTGAATCTCTAGGCGATAAAAATATATCTCTACCCTTTTTTATGGCATTCACCTTCGTTTGAACTTTTTTTCTCTTGGTCGCCCAATGCTAAAAGAATATACATATATAAAAGTATTTACCATTAAAATAGCAAAATAACAAAAGTAGCAGTGAAATACCTTCATCCAAGCACGTGGAGGTCTTCTTGGTGGTCCAACAAGGTTGAGTTTTTTTGTCATTCCCTGCCAAAGTTTCACATTTTTATATCTTGCTGCACCTTTATATGCCCCCTTTCGAGCCAATTGGGGATGTTGTTTCATAAATTCTATGATCATATCTTCTTGTAAACGATTTAGTCTGCGTGGAATCCGATCTGAAAAAAAAAACAACCTTTCGATTACCATAAAGAAGCTAACAGAACGAGAGGGAGAATTGGTTATAACAAGTTGGCTGATAAGTCCCCGGTCTGTCACATAGATGGCGTAACCAGTATTAAATGCATATTATTTTTATATAGTACCAACCTTTAAATGATTCGTGTCAAAATTTGACGCCTGTAAGTCAATTAGTTTGTTAGATAGAGCGTCTTTTGTGAAGCAACTTTTGTTATTGTAAAAAATGGAAAAAAGGAATTTCGTGTTTTGATAAAATACTGTTTTCTGAAGGGAAAAATACGGTGGAAGCAAAAACTAGGCTTGATAATGAGTTTCCGGACTCTGCCCCAGGGAAATCAACAATAATTGATTGGTATGCAAAAGCGTGGTGAAATGAGCACGGAGGACGGTGAACGCAGTGGACGCCCGAAAGAGGTGGTTACCGACGACAACATCAAAAAAATCCACAAAATGATTTTGAATGACCGTAAAATGAAGTTGATCGAGATATCAAAGGAACGTGTTGGTCATATCATTCATCAATATTTGGAAAAGCGGAAGCTCTGTGCAAAATGGGTGCCGCGCGAGCTCACATTTGAGCAAAAACAACAACGTGTTGATGATTCTGAGCGGTGTTTGCAGCTGTTAACTTGTAATATACCCCGAGTTTTTCCGTCGATATGTGACAATGGATGAAACGTGGCTCCATCACTACACTCCTGAGTCCAATCGACAGTCGGCTGAGTGGACAGCGACCGGTGAACCGTCTCCGAAGTGTGGAAAGACTCAAAAGTCCGCTAGCAAAGTAATGGCCTCTGTTTTTTGGGATGCGCATGGAATAATTTTTATCGATTATCTTGAGAAGGGAAAAACCATCAACAGTGACTATTATATGGCGTTATTGGAGCGTTTGAAGGTCGAAATCGCGGCAAAATGGCCCCGTATGAAGAAGAAAAATGTGTTGTTCCGCCAAGACAAAAAAATGTGTTTTTCTTTGTTAGACCGGGGACTTATCAGACAACCTGTTTTTCAAAAAAGGAATATATCGACGTCTTACCAAACTCTTCTTCCTCTTGCATGGGCAAAATCGTTTCCTCCTCATTGTCCGGTCCGGTTTCCTCATTGTCCGATAGAATTTCGAATTCCAAGTAGTCGTCAATATCTTCTTTAACGTAGAAGTCACCATCGGCCGTTGATATATAATGTCCTCTTAATACTTTCTTTTGCTCACTCATTTTCCACAAATAAATTGTAAAATATGATCATTTAAGCTGTAATCGCGTTTATTTACATCAAAGAGAATCAGCGGTGAATGACTACAAACAAAGAGCATTTAGCATTAAGAGGCAACTTTGTCTTTGCAAAACTGAAGCGCTAGAGGTCTCTGCCAACATAATGTCATAGAGATTTCATTGCAACCGAAGCTTTTTACTCTGGTGAGTTATCAATTTGTTTGATGTAGGATAGAGCTGTCACTCGTTAGCTTTTTAGCATATTTGTTATACCTCATACACATTACACTTCCAAAATCTACGTTAACTAGATTTCAACTGTCATTTGCCTTATAAAAAAGGAATTTCAAATCTACTTTTAGTAGATTTCAGGCCAGATGTGAATGAGCTATTAATAAATTGTAGCCTTCATTCAGTGCAAACGGCCCTTAGATTTCATAATCGACATTTATGTTACACCTTGAGTAAGATTTTATTAAACATGAGGTTTCCAAAAAAAAGCAAAAATTCAAAAAAATTGGATGCCTTGAAATTTTTTAGAAGTTACTTAAAACGATGAAATATAAAAGGATTAAGGATTACGAAAATATACCTAATCTAATCAAAATCCTTAAAATGTTTTGTTGAGTAAGATAGCGATATGACATTGGGTTTTAATTTATTTTGTCATAATTTTTTGTTTTTCGTTTCTTCATATTGTTCAGTTTGACTAAGGGCGTTTTCGTTTCGCAAAAGATATGTTGCCTTGGTGTTACACTACTTTTTTCGTCATTATATTTTCACTCAAATGATTGTGTCATTCCAAAATTATTGATAATTCATAATATTGTGAGGGATACAGGACCCAAAAGCTATAACAGTGCCCTTCATATTTTGCAAACAATTTCGAGAATGTTGCACCTTTTTTTACCAATCGAAATCGCCATAAGTGTTCGTTAAGTATGATAGCATTTGTAATTGGTTTTTAATTAATTTTTGTGTTGCTTTGCTTTTTTTTGTTAATAAAATTGAATTAAACTAAATTATTTTAATGTACAACAATTTTTTGGCGCTGTAGATTGCTATTACATAAAATATTTAAAGAATCCCGAAAATTTCTATATCTTGAAATCTCGAATCCCGGGATTTCTGAAAATCACCCCTAGTGTAGGGTGAAGTGCAATTTTATGCGATTCTACATGTCTTGGTCTATTGATATTCGGTATAGTACATGTATATAGTACATCTTGGCATTGTGATGGATCGATGGATCGTACACTCATAGAAAAAAGTCTGCTAAAAACAGCAGTCGATGTCTGCTGTTATATTTTTGTCCTTCAGGGCGTAATGAACAACAATTTATAAAATTTTTAGGTTATAAATTTTTCCCCAAAGCCTATTTAAGAACCAAAAGTAGTTTTTGGTAAATTTTTCACTGTAATATACTTACAAGCTCCTAAATACGATCAGCAAACATTTTGTTTGCTGTTATGCCTCAATTCGATAAATATTCAGATTTTTGCTCAAATTCTATAGATATTCATAAAATATTGATTTAATTATGATAGGATAGCTCCTAAGCTGACAATTTTATTTGTTTTAGCCAAAATAAAACATGTTTTAGTGTAATCGAGCTTCAAAAATAGCAGGAAATGTTTGCTATTTCAGCAAACAGTGACTGCTGTCCCTTTTTCAGCAGACTTCCTGCTGCTTTAGCAGACTTTTCTGCTGTCCCTACAAACAAATTTCTTTGGGTGTAGGCTTAATAATAAAAATCATATTAGTTCGGTAAGGAATAAATCATTTGGGGTTCTGGGATTTATAAAGCGTTGGGCGAGAAAGTTTTCGGACTGTTATATTACTAAGAGGCTTTTTACTGCCCTTGTTAGACCCATTCTCGAGTATGGCTCTATCTAATCCAATTGTCACTAACTTAATTATTCTTGTGATAAAGTTCATTAACAAATTTGGATAACTAACACATTTGTTCTTAGTTTTGTTCGGCTGATGATGATTACATCCCATTGCCTCCATTCCGCCATGGGCCGGATCATGGTGTGTACGCTATCCCTACGTTATGGGGATGAGACAATTACGGTCGGAAGGGACGGTAAAGTGGGTGTTGGGACCGTTCAAAGTAAATTGTTAGTATGCTGTACGAAATTGAAACTTTAATTAGCAAGTTATTATTATCAATAAAAGAATTAATTTCTTATAGTTTTCAATAACCTTCTGAAAAAATTTACTAGGTTATTTAAGAATTGTAAAAATATCGGTTAAAAAATATTTGTATACAAGTAGATTTCATTTTTATATTTCCCCACCATAATTGGCGACAATGTCACTTTCCAACTTTTCGATACACAGAAAAAAAATTCACCAAAATTTTTCCAACTAAAATTTTAATTCAGTTTTAAATTTAATATTCAATTAAAAATTTATTATTTAATTTAATATTCAATTAAAAATTTAATTGATTCAAAAAAATTTTTAATTGAAACACAAATCAATCACAAAAATTAAAAGAATCAATCATTTAATTAATTTTTTAATTGATACTATCATTTCAGTGATTGAAGACATTTCATTTAAAAAATGAATTGGATCAATTAAAAATTTTTTTCTGATTCAACCACGAAATTAGATTGAATCAGAAAAAAATTTTTTGCATGTACGAATCTTACAAATTGGCCACTCCATCATTTATGTTCTAACACCCATATTAATGCGAATGGAGCCTTTGCTGTACTCTGGCTTTCCATATGTGCTCAAATTTATACGAAAAATTTATATTCTAAAGCGTTTTCCATTCATTTATATGCATTATTTATTCAAATTTAAGGTAATATACATATTTGGTTTTTACTACGTTGCAAATTTTAAACATTCAAAAAAGATTGTGGAATCTAAAATTGAAATATGCCCTCATTATGTAAAGAAACCCGTTAGGCTTTAACTGCCAGTTAACAGAAAGAAAAATGGAAATATATTTTCTCCGGTTTACTTTCACTGAAAAATTTTCAGCAGTTAAGTTTCTAACTGGCATATGGAATATATACGCACGATGACAGATATATAGATATCACGGTTTAAAAGTTCGTTAGCTAACGCAGCACTAACGGAGCTTCATGAAAATGGGGTAAATAGACTTAGGACGATTTATGTCTAAGGGTAAAATAAGTCAGCATTTTTTAGAATTTTTTATCAATTATAACATTTTTTTTAAATGATATTTGTAAAATATATTCAGCTGTAATCGTTTGCTTAAAAATGAAATAGTCTTAATATATATATCAACATCACCATGAAACAAAAACAAGTACATTTAGATTGTATTCATTTGTTCTTTCTGCAACTTCAATGCCTGTTTCTTTAACAAGAGTTTTTCATGGGCTATTTTTTCCATTACCCTGTGATGTCTTTCGTTTTCCATTCTATGTTTAACCATTTCTTCAGTTTGCCTGTTCATCGCATTTGAATGCTTTACAAAAATTTGCGCCAATTTATTTAATTCCCCCAAGATATTTTGAGTATTTTCTTCTACTTTTTTTAGTAAATCTCTTCCACCCTCGAGAGCGTTATGTAGTTTGTTTAACTCCGTTGCAATATCGACGTAGCTTTTTGTTTCATTAGTAGTGATTGACTTTTCTACATCCTGTTGAATGGAATTGTCTTGTCTTTTTCTTTTAAGGGTATTCGATGAGGCAGGTTCATGAGATAGTTCATCTTTATCTTCTAGAGATTCCGATGACTTTACCAGATATGAGTATCGATTATCTTGTTGTTGATACACTTCTGAGGAATTGTCAGGAGGTGGTGAGTAACATTTACTCTCTTCTTCTAGGTCTTGGATTATTTCCTCTTCGCTTTTAACTTCTACATCATCAAACATGCCACTCAGAAAAGCAACAGCAGATTCGTTGGATGACAAAAACACATCATTACCACTTTTTATCGCATTGACCTTCCTTTGAATTACTGCTTTCTTTTCTAGCCATGCCTTAAAGAATTTGTATTAATATTTAGATAAAAAAATCTATCTATGAAATACCCTCATCCATCCATCACGGTTTCTTTTCGGTGGTCCAACAAGATTCAGTTCATTTACCAGTTCTTGCCAACGTTTCTCATTTTTGTATCTTTCTCGTTTTGTTCCATCTCTACCAGCTCCCTTGCAAGCCAACTGAGGATACTTTTTCATGAATTCTACAATCATATCTTCCTGTGTGAGATTTATTTGCCTGCGTTTTGTCGTGGAATCGTCTGAAATAAAAGCCTGTTGAGTTCATTCGGAATGACAAAATTATGTCCTACACAACGTATTGGCAGGATCAAATAAATTCAAATTTACATCAAATCCTGTTAAACAATGGAAATCTATTTAAGGTAATGATGTTTTACCTGGCAAAATCATTTCCCCATTTTCATGATTAGCAGGTTCGGAGCTGTCCGTTAGAATTGTGAATTCGTGCGATATACTGTATTCTTCAAATTCTTCTTTAACGTCGAAGTCATTTTCTTCTAAAGTTAAATAATTTTGGATATGTTCAACCATTTTATTTTTGTTTAATAATACCAAACTATATCGCGGTTGTATATATCAGCTGTAATTACAGCCAGAGGGTATAAAAATACAAGAGAACGAAAATGTCTCTTTTACAAAAACAACAAATGTCAACCGTATAGATGTCGCACAATGCATGCAGCTTTGGTATTACCGACGTTGCGGTCGAAGCGCTGTTTTGATTAATTCTTTATGAAGGCACCCGCAGTTATAATTTCAAATTGTCTGCCAAAAAATTTAATAGAATAAAAAGATTTATAAAAAAGAACATTTGTTACAACAAAGGCCGACAGAGAGCAGTTTGTTTTTGTAGAAGTTGTTTTTGTAGAACAGAAATTTTTGTTCTCTTATTTTTTATACTCTCTGTTTATCATTAAAATCCTATAATAAAAATAAATTTTATAATACAAAATGGAAAACATTTTAAGCTCTTATATATAAGAAATAACAAAGTGTTTTATTTTTTACACTGGTGATCTACAGTAGGTAACGGATATAAGCACATCTCATATAAGAAAAAAAGCGCATATAAGTAAATGTTATCGAAATAGCATGCCCCTTTGGTGTTCAGGCCGGTATGCAGCTCTTGCGAAAAATTTCCTTCCCATAAGAAATGCATTGCTATTTATGCTTGTCAAAAGCATATTTTGGAGAGATGTTGACTACTCATGACAGTAAACATTTAACCCCATATTCATAAAAGTTAACATGAACTTTAAACCTATTATTACCATACAAATTTGTTCGATAAACTGTCAGTAAATTATGACGAATATGGGCATTAATTTATTACAACCATTGTGTGAGTAAACGTTTTAAGAGTTCTGTAAATAATCAACGATTTATTTGAGGAATATTTGGAACACATGTTAACAATTTTTTAAAGCGATTTGCTGGTTTAAAATTTGTGAGCTTTATGCTTCTCTACACTAAACACAACCCGTTTTTTGTTGTAAGCCTAGTACTAAGATCACGTTTTCGCATGAAAAACTGTTATACTCCATATAAAGGGTGATTTGTTAAGAGCTTGATAACTTTTTTTTTAAAAAAAACGCATAAAATTTGCAAAATCTCATCGGTTCTTTATTTGAAACGTTAGATTGGTCCATGACATTTACTTTTTGAAGATAATTTCATTTAAATGTTGACCGCGGCTGCGTCTTAGGTGGTCCATTCGGAAAGTCCAATTTTGGGCAACTTTTTCGAGCATTTCGGCCGGAATAGCCCGAATTTCTTCGGAAATGTTGTCTTCCAAAGCTGGAATAGTTGCTGGCTTATTTCTGTAGACTTTAGACTTGACGTAGCCCCACAAAAAATAGTCTAAAGGCGTCAAATCGCATGATCTTGGTGGCCAACTTACCGGTCCATTTCTTGAGATGAATTGTTCTCCGAAGTTTTCCCTCAAAATGGCCATAGAATCGCGAGCTGTGTGGCATGTAGCGCCATCTTGTTGAAACCACATGTCAACCAAGTTCAGTTCTTCCATTTTTGGCAACAAAAAGTTTGTTAGCATCGAACGATAGCGATCGCCATTCACCGTAACGTTGCGTCCAACAGCATCTTTGAAAAAATACGGTCCAATGATTCCACCAGCGTACAAACCACACCAAACAGTGCATTTTTCGGGATGCATGGGCAGTTCTTGAACGGCTTCTGGTTGCTCTTCACTCCAAATGCGGCAATTTTGCTTATTTACGTAGCCATTCAACCAGAAATGAGCCTCATCGCTGAACAAAATTTGTCGATAAAAAAGCGGATTTTCTGCCAACTTTTCTAGGGCCCATTCACTGAAAATTCGACGTTGTGGCTCGTTAGTAAGTCTATTCATGATGAAATGTCAAAGCATACTGAGCATCTTTCTCTTTGACACCATGTCTGAAATCCCACGTGATCTGTCAAATACTAATGCATGAAAATCCTAACCTCAAAAGAATCACCCTTTAAAAAACGTTAGAGCGGAATAAATGCGAAATCTTTGTTTTGAACATTTTCAGACATATATTTATACAACCCTGGAATTTTCGCACGAAAAAATAGGCAGGCATATTATTTCACATAAATAAGTTAACATCCCTGCGTTTGAGACCCTATTTACGGAAATATATGAATATATTCGTTTTTCGCAGAAACGAACTTAGTACTAAGCAGAAGACTTAAATAAATTTTTGCTACCGAAAATTTCGCGAGAGGTGCATACCGGCCTTTAAAAAAAGAATGATGTTGAGTTACAAGTTACATGTTGCGGCGTCTATCTGCCAGTGTGGTAATTCTCTATTGTTTACCAATATACCTTTCATATTTTTAAGCAGAGTAACAATATTTAAATATTTCAGCACTTCATTTCCCTTTTTATTTAAATAAATTATAATAAGCTAGTTGCGCTTGGCGTTTAACAGTAGTACCGTCAAATTGAAAAAATGTTGGCCGGGAATTTTTTGTTTAGTATAGAAATAAAATTTTGACAAAATTTTCTAGAAAAATAAAATTTTTACAACAGTTTTTTGTTTGGTTGTTTTTTTGGTAAAATTTTCTCAAAATTTTGGTACATTATTTTTGGTTCAAGTGACAACCGTGCCTCCAGTACAAATTTGTGATAATTATCAAAATTACGCGAGCAGTGCTAATATTCATTGTAAACTAAAAATTTGTTCCAACCCAATAAACACAAACGTTTGAAAAATACTAAAATTCAATAATTTTTCAAACATTTTTTCAAAGGATTAGGGTAATATTCAAGTTGAGAAATTGTTGAGAAAATCGTGTTCTCAACAAAAAACAGACATTACCCTCAACAGTAAAATTCAACACAATAGCAATAATTTCTCAATTGTAATCCTCAAATTGAAATGCATCGCTACTCAATAATTTCTCAAACAGTTTTCAATGTGAGAAAAATAAAAAATTACCATTGTTGCGAATACTTTCAAACCACAATTTGTATGAAAGTCAATCCTAGTTCTAACTGAAAGTCAATACTAAATTTCTAGGGATTTTGTAAATTTTATTATTTTTTTCGTTAACAAATATAATAATCTTAAAAATAACATTAATAATATATAAAAATAATATAATACCAATCAAAATGTAGTTATCTTATTAAACGTATTAATAAATAAAACTATGAATACAACTTTAAATATCTTAAACATTTTTACATGTATAATTCCATTTCCTCCATAATGTTGGTGTCATTAATATGCTGGCAATTTGAAATAATTACTATCGAGGAACTTGCTGGCTTGTGTGTTAGAATAGATTCCAGCAAGAGGAAATCACAAAATATCAAACTGATGACGGGATGTAAATTGATGTAATGCACATTTTCATCCAGAAGTTCTTGATATAGGAATTGTTGCACTGTGGTTTAATTGATTGCACTTTGTAAGTTTTCTGAAAACTTTTCTTTGTTGTTCCCTTCATCGGTTTTTCATCGGCCAACATCTTCCAAGAATATACCATCCAATGATTTTAGTTTTCTGCAAAACAATCGAGTTTTGTGATTTCCATTATGTTTTCATTTCACTTTTTATTTTGACTTACCAATTTGTATTTCTTCCAATTGACCACGTACTTCGTGATTTCCTCAAGAACGTTGGTGTTACAAAATTGTTGTTATTAAAATACTGGCAATTTTCAGGAACTTGATGACCAGATAATTGGAATAAATTTACAGCAATTTCAATTCACAAAATAACAAATTAAAGCAATGATGCACATTTTCATCCAGAAGTTCTTGATATAGGAATTGTTGCACTTTGTTTTAATTGGTTGCACTTTGTAAGTTTTCTGAAAACTTTTCTTTGTTGTTTCCTTCATCGGTTTTTCATCGGCCAACATCTTCCAAGAATATACCATTCAATGATTTTAGTTTTCTGCAAAACAATCGAGTTTTGTGATTTCCATTATGTTTTCATTTCACTTTTTATTTTGACTTACCAATTTGTATTTCTTCCAATTGACCACGTACTTCGTGATTTCCTCAAGAACGTTGGTGTTACAAAATTGTTGTTATTAAAATACTGGCAATTTTCAGGAACTTGATGTCCAGATAATTGGAATAAATTTCCAACAATTTCAATTCACAAAATAACAAATTAAACCGATGATGCGATATAAATTAAACTATATCACATCGATAGTTTAATTTATATCGCATCATCGGTTTAATTTTTATTTTGTGAATTGCGAATTATCATCCAGTAGTTGTTGATATGGAAAAGCATAAATACCAAGTTTTTTTGGTTGCACTTTGATTTATGGAAACTTTCTCTTCTCGATAAGCCACTACCATTTTTCATCGGCCAGCCTCTTAATGTGTCCAAGAATCAGCATCCAAATATTTTAGTTGTCTGCAAAGAGGTTTGAGTTTAGTGACTTCCTTAAAGTTTTCATTTCGTGTTTTAGTTTTACTTACCAATTATTGTAAGCAATTTCAATTGATTATTAAAAAATTTCCACATTTTTTTATTTCTTCCACGAACTTTGTTGTCCAAAGTAGTATTGAAAACCATGTGGTTTTTTCGTTGCATTTCAGGGTAGTGTTTTGTCAAAGTTTTCTCCAATTATCTTCAACACATTTTCAAAGTTTTCGTCAACATTTTGCCAAATTGGTTGTAATTCGCAGACAATTTGAAGATGAGCTTTTTCAAGTCAAGTTGAATTTATATTGAAAATGATATTTACCCTCAAACTGAAGAGGTGTTGCATTTGAAAAACGCTCATCCTGTGTTTATTGGGAACGTTTGTTCCTGTACAAATTTGAGTTGACAACATTGGCAACAGCTGTTTGTAAACAACGGATAGTTAAAGTGTTGCTGGGATATTGAAAGGACTCCTTTCTTGCAGAATTGTGAAAATATTGTTGTAAAATGAGCTCAAAAAGCAACGACGGATATAATCAGTTTCCAGAGTGTGGGAATGTCTCTGTTAAAGAAGAACCATCAACAAAATTTGATCCAAATGATCCATTACAAATTCTACCCGATTTCACATCTCCCGATATGTTGTTTGAGGGTGTACAATCTGACGATTCTGATGACACTTCAAATACTGAACCCTCAACATCCAAAATATCAAAATTAGATGGCTCCAATAGTTTTCTAGAAGCAATGGAAGTGGGTGACTTATCGTATCAAAGACGGGAAAAGGTGCAGAGAAGTAAGTTGGAATTTTTTTTATATGAGTACATTTTTTTTAGCTGTAAGCCAGGACTACTAGCTAATTTTGGGGTCTGCGAGTCAGTTTTTTAATGAAATATGTAAAATCAATCATCTATGCATGTTCCAAAATAGATTGCACACTTTTTGAGAAGGGTATTTAATAATATAACAAAATAAGCTTATCTAGAAGCTCTCTTAGTGAAGCTGATTTGGATGGTTATAGCGCTAGCACCAATTGCATTATAGTTAGTAGACAGGGTTACTTTATCTCCATTCTAAGTGCTGTTGATCAGCGATTTTCTATCTTGGGTTCACGTTTGAAATGGCAACGCCGAAGTCGCGTGTTTAGAATTTTGTAGGAAATATTCTTTCCACAGTGAAACAACGGGAAATATAATTAACCGATCGCATATGTTATCCATAAGGGCCATTGACTCGAACACTCATTTGCCTGCGTACTTCTGCTGCCTATGTCATCAACCGTGTGGCGGAGGATTTTGTTGCAGAATTTCTCTCATTTTCTAGAGGTATAGCCAAAATCGCCCGATTATCGTGATAACATTAATCCTTAATGGGAATGGTTGTTAGTTTATTTAATTACAGCTCCCTCAAATCTGGTAACCATTATTATAAATGGATTTCTCGTTTTGTATAACTTTCTCTCATTTATCCATAATATAAAGCGTTTTCATACAAGTAAAAACTGCTGCTTAGGTAAAAACAAGTCGCTCTTTACAACGCTAAGTTGTTGTCTTACATATAAAAAAGAAAAACAATAATCGAAATTTTTGTGATATTTGTAAAATCGAATCGTTTAAACTTCTGTGTCAGCCATGTCCAATTATCAAAGTGCTGCAATAATTAAAAATATAAAATAGAAATTCCCTTTTATAGAAACGTGAGACTGTACATGTGAAAAATAAATTTCTTTTCAGTATGGTCTGATGAAGAAACCAGATTGCTTTTACATCTTTATGGTCGTTGCTTGTCTGACATTGGTCCACACAAAACGTTTAAACACAAAAAAGATATGTGGATCACCATATCATCCAGATTTCGAGACAAGACTCCCAAGCAATGTGAAGAAAGATTTAAAACAGTCTTGCGAAGACGAAGAAAATGGGCCTCCAGAATGAATAATCCTTTCCAGGGTAAAAGAATGCGAACACCGAAAAAAGATATATTACATTTCGAACCAGAATGTCAAATAACCATTGAAAATGAAGTTCCAACAAAATCCCAGACACCACAATTCAATCAACCGAAACCTCAAATACCGGCCAGAGATGTACATCAGGTATCAAAAAAGAGCAATGATCAAGGCTCTAATCAATCAAAAAATGCAGAAAGTAGAATAGAACCGAGTGCGCAAATACAACAGTCAATTACCGAACACAATTGTGCGGCTATAGAAGCAACATTATTAGAGATTGCTGCAAAGAAGGAAGAAGCCAGAGAAAGGCGTCACAAAGAAAAAATGGCCGCAATAGAAAAGTTGCAAAATATGCTTCAAAAAATTCTAGAGGGAAGAAATTGTATTTAACTGTATTCAATATATGAATATATATTTTAAATTTATATATATATATAAGTTTCAAATAGATATAGAAATGCCTCAGTATAATTTTTCGCTAAGATATAAGTCTATTTATACCGCTTGTGTGCTAAAAAATCTTAGGAAATTAAAACTTGTTTTTAAATTCAAAATGTATTTTATTACAATCGAATTCCATTCGATATACCTTTATTTTATAAGGTCGCATCATTCCGTTTTGTATATTTTGATATGATTTAAATAAGGAAACATCATCGCAAGCATGTATAAATTTACTCATTTTGATTCTAAAAGGGAGTTTTCTGTAAAAAAAATTCCCATTTATGGTATTTTAAAATAATACAGTACAAATGAATCACAAATAAATATTAATTTTTTACAAAATTATAGAAATGTATTTTCTTTTTTGAAAAGTTTCTAATTATATTTTATGTATGACATTTTAGACTATTTATCTTAGAATTTTCATTGGAATATGGGTATACAACAAGATTATTGTCTTAAATACTACAGTATGGAAATTACAATGTTATAACAGGTTGGCTGATAAGTCCCCGGTCTGACACATAGATGGCGTCGCTAGTATTAAATGCATATTATTTTTATATAGTACCAACCTTCAAATGATTCGTGTCAAAATTTGACGTTTGTAAGTCAATTAGAAGCAACTTTTGTTATTGTGAAATAAATGGAAAAAAGGAATTTCGTGTTTTGATAAAATACTGTTTTCTGAAGGGAAAAATACGGCGGAAGCAAAAACTTGGCTTGATAATTAGTTTCCGGACTCTGTCCCAGGGAAATCAACAATAATTGATTGGTATGTAAAATTCAAGCTTGGTGAAATGAGCACGGAGGACGGTGAACGCAGTGGACGCCCGAAAGAGGTGGTTAGCGACGAAAACACAAAAAAAAATCCACAAAATGATTTTGAATGACCGTAAAATGAAGTTGATCGAGATAGCAGAGGCCTTAAAGATATCAAAGGAACGTGTTGGTCATATCATTCATCAATATTTGGATATGCGGAAGCCCTGTGCAAAATGGGTGCCGCGCGAGCTCACATTTGACCAAAAACAACAACGTGTTGATGATTCTGAGCCGTGTTTGCAGCTGTTAACTCGTAATACACCCGAGTTTTTCCGTCCATATGTGACAATGGATGAAACATGGCTCCATCACTACACTCTTGAGTCCAATCGACAGTCGGCTGAGTGGACAGCGACCGGTGAACCGTCTCCGAAGCATGGAAAGACTCAAAAGTCCGCTGGCAAAGATGGCCTCTGTTTTAGATGCGCATGGAATAATTTTTATCGATTATCTTGAGGAGGGAAAAACCATCAACAGTGACTATTAAATGACGTTATTGGAGCGGTCGAAATCACGGCAAAACGGCCCCATATGAAGAAGAAAAACGTTTTGTTCCACCAAGACAACGCACCGTGCCACAAGTCATTGAGATGATGGCAAAAATTCATGAATTGGGCTTCGAATTGTTTCCCCACCCACCGTATTCTCCAGATCTGGCCCCAGCGACTTTTTCTTGTTCTCAAACCTCAAAAGGATGCTCGCAGGGAAAAAATTTGGCTGCAATGAAGAGGTGATCGTCGAAACTGAGGCCTATTTTGAGGTAAAACCGAAGGAGTACTACCAAAATGGTATCAAAAACTTGGAAGGTTGTTATAATCGTTGTATCGCTCTTGAAGGAAACTATCTTCTTCTTTGTTAGACCGGGAACTTATCAGCCAACCTGTTAATAATCTTTGTGTTATTGAAAAAATGGTAATAATTTGCATTCTTAGTATTAACACAGGTAAAGATTCCCATAATGCTACGATGCCACTATAGTCTTACATACACATATATATCAAACAGTAAGCGGCAACAACTTCAGTAAGATTACCGCGGCTTCTGCCATAAACTCTACCTGGAAGAACTTTTTAGGAAAGAGAGAAATATCGCTGGCAAATAAATGGAAAGTGTACACGGCGGTATGTAGATCCATTCAGAATTATGCTGCTCAGGTGTGGGGATTCGGAAACTTCAAAGAGGTGGATTCTTTTCAAATGTATTTCCTTAAAAAGATATTGAATTTACCTAGCCACACTCC
Organism: Haematobia irritans; assembly: GCF_050003625.1. Classification (NCBI taxonomy): domain Eukaryota; kingdom Metazoa; phylum Arthropoda; class Insecta; order Diptera; family Muscidae; genus Haematobia; species Haematobia irritans. Next base: position 33,318,656 of record NC_134399.1, on the reverse strand, counting down.
CAACTATATACTTATGCTGGAAACAAACATTGAAGCAGCACATCTATTCTCGCTACGACTTCATCTGAAGTACATTGAACGTACCTTGTTTTCATACAACTCGAATAGACTACCACATATGCTGTCGACGTTGCTACTTCAAAGGGATATATTTTGGGTAAAGGAATTAAAAATGCAAGCTGCACATCTCAATATACAATGGCCGGGAACTTTAATTACTCATACGGAATGGAATGAGTTTAGCTCAGAATTACTCTATAGAACAAAAGTACACAATCTTTCACACAATTTACAAAGAAAAGAGATGAGTCAATCAAGACACTACAAATATTTAAACCACTTGAGGGCAGAATTTTATATCAATGGAAACTTTCCTCAAGACTGCATAACAATATTATTCAAAGCAAGAGCCGGGCTCATAAATTTGAACAGTAATCGTTTTGGCGCTTCACGTGAGAGCAAATTATGCAGTCTCTGTAATATGAATGAGAGCGAAACTCTGTATCATTTTCTTGGACGATGCCCAATATTTCGAGATAATAGAAGAGCCATATTCAACCAAAATGTTCTTACAGAGGCGGAAATGCTACATATCCTAGATGGCAACTATGTTACGGATTGGCAAAATCTAATAACATATATAAGATATTGCTCCAAATATAGAAACTTCTTAATTTCTGAATATAATTAAATGTATTGCAAATATGTAAATTTTAAAAATGAATCGACAGACGTTTTATTAACATTGTCGAGTAAAAACGATATTTATTTTTCTTTATATACTTACATACATTAAACCTGAATTGTTACTTAGTAATATATGCTGAAATTAGTACAATAAAGAAGAATACTACTACTACTAATTACCGCGGCTTCTGATGTTGTTAGAAGAGGAATTGGCACGTTGTAGTTCCCAAAATAGCTCCAGATCTGCCAACATAGTAGTTTAACCTGTAGAGAAACCCATCTTCAAGAATAAAATTGATATCAAATATTGGAGCGAATTTATTTCGACCCACCTCAATGTACATATTGATACTCGGGCTTAGACAATGTAAACTTATTACCTTATTAAGTATATATGGCAGACTCAGTCAGATCCGTGGACACTGTGCGTCATCTTAAACATAGACTGGCGGTATCACAATGGACTGAATAGTCTAAGTGAGCCTGAAACTTAATCGGTCTGCCACTTTAACCTAATCTAACCTAGCATAGACTGGCGAAAATATTTCAACGGGATAACTTAGCAGTTCCTTATTCACCAAATGTGGGTTTCTGGCCTTATTTGTAAAATAAGAACAATGTTTCAATCGACCCTCATGGCTGTCGGTCCTAAGCACCTCGGTCAATACAAGGAGTTTAGTACTGCAACGACCCCATTATATTGGAAGTTACTAGTACAATATCTCAATCAGATGGCTTAGCAAGTCAATTCTCAATTTCTATGGGAAATATGAAGTGCACAAAGGCAATGCATAATTGTGTAGTAAAAAGGTGGGGTGGAATGTGGTGGTATAGGTATTTTTAGTTAAATGTTATTCTACAAGGGAATAATTTTAAACCCTACTAAAGTTGGCTCAGATGTAATTTTTTTTATACCCTCCATCATAGGATATATTAACTTTGTCATTCCGTGTGTAACACTTCGAAATATTGCTCTAAGACCCCGTAAAGTATATATATTCTGGGTCGTGGTGAAATTCTGAGTCGATCTAAGCATGTCCGTCCGTCCGTCCGTCTGTTGAAATCACGCTAACTTCCGAACGAAACAAGCTATCGACTTGAAACTTGGCACAAGTAGTTGCTATCAATGTAGGTCGGATGGTATTGAAAATGGGCCATATCGGCCCACTTTTACGTATAGCCCCCATATAAAGGGACCCTCAGATTTGGCTTGTGGAGCCTCTAACAGAAGCATATTTCATCCGATCCGGCTGAAATTTGGTATATGGTGTTGGTATATGGTCACTAACAACCGTGCAAAAATTGGTCCACATCGGTCCATAATTATATATAGCCCCCATATAAACCGATCCCCAGATTTGGCTTGTGGAGCCTTTAAGAGAAGCATATTTCATCCGATCCGGCTGAAATTTGGTACATGGTGTTGGTAGATGGTCTCTAACAATCATGCAAAAATTAGTCCACATCGGTCCATAATTATATATAGCTCCCATATAAACCGATCCCCAGATTTGGCTTGTGGAGCCTCTAAGAGAAGCATATTTCATCCGATCCGGCTGAAATTTGGTACATGGTGTTGGTATATGGTCTCTAACAATCATGCAAAAATTGGTCCACATCGGTCCATAATTATATATAGCCCTTATATATACCGATCCCCAGATTTGGCTTGCGGAGCCTCAAAGAGAAGCAAATTTCATCCGATCCGGCTGAAATTTGGTACATGATGTTGGTATATGGTCTCTAACAACCATGCAAAAATTGGTCCACATCGGTCCATAATTATATATAGACCCCATATAAACCGATCTCCAGATTTGGCTTGCGAAGCCTCAAAGAGAAGCAAAGTGCATCCGATCCGGCTGAAATTTGGTACATGATGTTGGTATATGGTCTCTAACAACCATGAAAAAATTGGTCCACATCGGTCAATAATTATATATGGACCCCATATAAACCGATCTCCAGATTTGGGTTGCGGAGCCTCAAAGAGAAGCAAATTTCATCCGATCCGCCTGAAATTTGGTACATGATATTGTTATATGGTCTCTAATAACCATGCAAAAATTGGTCCACATCGGTTCATAATTATATATAGCCCCCATATAAGCCGATCCCCAGATTTGGCTTGCGAAGTCTCCAAGAGAAGCAAATTTCATCCGATCCGCCTGAAATTTGGTACATGATATTGTTATATGGTCTCTAATAACCATGCAAAAATTGGTCCACATCGGTCCTTAATTATATATAGCCCCCCATATAAAACGTTCTACAGATTTGACCTCCGGAGCCTCTTGGAGGAGCAAAATTCATCCAATCCGGTTCAAATTAGGAACGTGGTGTTAGTATATGGTCGCTAACAACCAAAAATTGGTCCATATCGGTTCATAATCATGGTTACCACTAGAGCCAAAAATAATCTACCAAAATTTTATTTATATAGTAAATTTTGTCAAAATTTTATTTCTATAGAAAATTTTGTCAAAATTTTATTTCTAGAGAAAATTTTGTTAAAATTTTATTCGGTTCCTAATAAAAGTCTCATCATTGTCAAAATTTTATTTCTATAGAAAATTTTGTTCAGATTTTATTCGGTTCATAATCATGGTTGCCACTCGAGCCAAAAATAATCTACCAAGATTTTATTTCTATAGAATATTTTTTCAAAAGTCTATTTCTATAGAAAATTTTGTTAAAATTTTATTTCTGTAAAAATTTTTGTCAAAATTTTCTTTCTATAGAAAATTTTGTCAAAATTTTTATTTCTATAGAAAATGTTGTTAAAATTTTATTTCTGTAGAAAATTTTGTCAAAATTGTATGTCTACTTTGTCAAACTGAATTATATACGTATTGGATCGATCTTTTTTGATTTAATGTATACCACGTATGGAGTTACATACAATTTAGAAGATGGTGTTAGGAGGTTTTAAGATACCTTGCCATCGGCAAGCGTTACCGCAACTTAAGTAATTCGATTGTGGATGGCAGAAGAAGTTTCTACGCAATCCATGATGGAGGGTACATAAGCTTCGGCCTGGCCGAACTTACGGCCGTATGTACTTGTTTTGTCATTCTATCTCTCCATCATGTTAGATATTTAGATACTCGAAGTCGATTTTGGTCAAATTTAGGCATTTCTAGAAATTATCAATGGGAATTGAATATTAGGGAAATTTTCTACTATGTGTCCCTGTACTGTGAAAACTCTCAGATTTGAGAGGATGTTTTTAATATGATACTAGCAAACGTGAAAATTGTCTACTTTTGAGAGGACTCATGTATTCAAAGGGTCCAAGTTTGGGAGGTCATACTATATATATACGATCAACCATTAGAAATACATCATAGATTAAGGGCAACGGCTTAAGATTTTTTATAAATTTTTTTAATATGACCCACTGTAGTGCAATCACACTAGTTACAGTTATTTTACCATTTTTTTTTATTTTCCACATTTAACGTTAATAAATGATAATTTCTTTTTATAGTATGGACCGATATCGAAACCAAATTCCTTTTAAAACTCTACGCAAAATACTTGACCGAAATAGGGCCAATGAAGAGGTTCAGAAACAAAAAACAAATGTGGGCCGAAATAGCAACGAAAATTCCCGGAATGACTGCCACACAATGTTTAGAACGTGTAAAGACAATAATGAAGAGAAAAAGAAATCGGCGACCCGCAATTAAAGTTAGTAAAAGAAATGGTGAAGTCTTGGAGCTTGAGTCGAATGATGGTAAATATATTGTTGAATTCCATAGTGAAGAGTTAGATGTGCCAGAAAATGATATAGACACATCAAGAACTGAAACTCCTCCGGTGATAAACGAAGCACAAACAGATCTAAATTATAGTATGGAATCGAGAAATAACTCTGTCTCTAAGTCCCAACAAACAGAAATCATCAATCAACAACCAATTGTTAAAAAAATAATAACACTGGAAGAAACCCTCTTAGCGATAGCCGATCGAAGAGAGGAAGCAAGAGAAAGACGTCATAGAGAGAAAATGGAAGCGACCAAAGAAACCCAAAATATTCTACGACAAATACTGGCCGAAGTACGAAAATCAAAATAAATTGTTTTGTACAAACGTTTGCATGTTTTTAATTTATTGTTTCTTGATTCGGATACTCAGCAATAATCCATCGCTGAATAACTTTATTTGGTCGAAACTGGAATTGAACCCACGATCCCTTGTATGCAAATCGAACTTTATTGAAAAATCTTATTTGATTTGAAATGTTTAGCTCGTTTTCTACCGAAAATTAACCAAAAGTCTAAAGTCGACTTTCAATAATTTTCAAACTGGAAAATTTTAAAAACAAGTAAGGAAAGTCTAAAGTCGGGCGGGGCCGACTATATTATACCCTGCACCACTTTGTACATCTAAATTTTCGATACCATATCACATCCGTCAAATGTGTTGGGGGCTATATATAAAGGTTTGTCCTAAATACATACATTTAAATATCACTCGATCTGAACAGAATTTGATATACTTCTACAAATCTATAGACTCAAAATTTAAGTCGGCTAATGTACTAGGGTGGAACACAATATTAGTAAAAAATATGTGAAACATTTAAATCTGAAGCAATTTTAAGGAAACTTCGCAAAAGTTTATTTATGATTTATCGCTCGATATATATGTATTAGAAGTTTAGGAAAATTAGAGTCATTTTTACAACTTCTGGACTAAGCAGTGACGATTTTACTGTTGGTATTTTGACCATTTTTGTCGAAATCAGAAAAACATATATATGGAAGCTATATCTAAATCTGAACCGATTTCAACCAAATTTGGCACGCATAGCAACAATGCTAATTCTACTCTCTGTGCAAAATTACAACTAAATCGGAGTTAAAAATTGGCCTCTGTGGTCATATGAGTGTAAATCGGGCGAAAGCTATATATGGGAGATATATCTAAATCTGAACCGATTTCAACCAAATTTGGCACGAATAGCAACAATGCTAATTCTACTCCCTGTGCAAAATATCAACTAAATCGAAGCGAAAAAATTGGCCTCTGTGGTCATATGAGTGTAAATCGGGCGAAAGCTATATATGGGAGATATATCCAAATCTGAACCGATTTCAACCAAATTTGGCACGCATAATTACAATGCTAATTCTACTCCCTATGCAAAATTTCAACTAAATCGGAGCAAAAAAATTGGCCTCTGTGGGCAAATGAGTGTAAATCGGGCGAAAGCTATATATGGGAGCTATATCTAAATCTGAACCGATTTTGCTGATATTTTGCAAGTTTTTCGAGACTCATAAAATATTCGGATGTACGGAATTTGAGGAAGATCGGTTGATATACACGCCAATTATGACCAGATCGGTGAAAAATATATATGGCAGCTATATCTAAATCTGAACCGATTTTTTCCAAAATCAATAGGGATCGTCTTTGAGCCGAAACAGGACCCTATACCAAATTTTAGGAGAATCGGACTAAAACTGCGAGCTGTACTTTGGACACAAAAATCGACTCACAATTTAATTCTAAGCCGATCCGTATACTAAAAGGTTGGTCTAAGATTACTCCTTCTTGGCGTTACATACAAATGCACAAACTTATTATACCCTGTACCACAGTAGTGGTGAAGGGTATAATTAATCAAAAATCCAAATGTCGGCTTTCAATATTCACAAAAGTCGACTTTCAAATTTCAACTTTTTCCAAATCGAATTTTTAAAATATTAATTGTTTTGAGATTATTAAAATGTAGTATTTTAAACTTTTTAACGACTTGTTTTTAACTTATAAAATACATAACATTTCTCTTTCAATTCAACATCAATATGCAATCAAATCGTCTTCTTCCAAATAATTCCAAAGTTGATTTTAAAGGATCAAAATGTGGACTTTGACTTTGTTTTGACAAAAAGTCGGTTATTTGCTCTTGCTATACTGAGAATAATCAAAAATTTAAAAGTCGCCTTTCTATAATTACATAAAAAATCGATTTTGACTTTAAAAGATGATTTGACTTGATTTTTAAAAAATGAACATTTCGATTTTAAAGATTACAAAAAGCCGACTTCGTCTCGATTTTGACAAAATGTCAATTAGGATATTTTCGACTCGATTATTTAATGCTTAACTTATTCCCTGTCCGAAGACAAAAAATATATGAATTTTTGATTAATTTCAGGACAATAGCACCATTATTGCAGTCAATAGTGGCTATAAAAAATATGTTCCAAATATGGAGGACAAACATATACAATCAAACACTTTTTTACATATTAAATTTAAAATATATTTTTGCGAAATTAATATAAGGAATTATAGAAATCCATTGACACGCTTATATGTTAATAACTTAACAATTAATATCGTTAGCTTAATGTGTAAAGGTGCTAAGTCAAATTTTTGAAATTTTACAGGAGAGACAAAAAGCTTAATAAATTGTGAAACAAACCTATTTTCGAAAAACTGTAAATGTAGTTACCATAAATGCTTTCAATACAAACAGTAAACTTTCCGCAAAATCGCACAAAAAAAAATTGCTATTAAAATTTTTTTAGCAAAGTCTACACAACCTAAAATTTGGTTCTGACTTAGCAATTTTACACATCATTACCAATCAGAGATAAAAACAGATATTTAATATATATATTTTTTTGGTAAACTATGTATTTCTGATTTATCTGTCTATCTGCATCTTAAACCATTTTTTTGTAAAAGGTGACTTAGCACCTTTACACATTAAGCTAACGATATACATATATTACTTACTAAATTTATCATTATCATTGTTTTTTTTTTTAATACTTTGTTAGATTAATTAAATGTTCCTTTATTTCATTTCTTTTAATGTGACCCAGTTGTTCTAACTTATCAATATTTACGCTATTAATTGGGGGATATTTTTGTATATCATCAATTTCATAATCAATTTGTATTTCTTGTGTAGGAAAATCACCTCTACTTAAACATATATTGTGTATAACACAACATGATTTTACAAATTGAAACATCGTTTCAACATTACGAAATTCCAATGTTTTTGTTAACTGACGAAAACGAGATCTGAAAACTCGTATAGACCTCATCCTACTATCACATGTCTGATGGAACATTCTGTTGAAGTTTCTTTCCGATTCACTTAAATTCTCATCATCTGGGTAGGGTGTTAAAATATATTCATTAAGAGCATACATATTATTATCGGCCAACAAATGATATTGTGGGGAGCATATTTTAGATAAATCATTGCCAATTAATGAAGGATTAATAATTTCTGAATCTGGTGGTATATTACTTAAATCGGTACAACTAACATGAAGAAATCTGCAATGGGCATCACATATTGCCTGCATAAGTAAAGGTCCGGCAGTTTCGCTTTTAGTGACAGTTTTTACGGGGATTAAACATCGTGTTACACAGCCCAATACGTTGGGGAAACCTGCTATCTATTAATGTAAAAAAATATAGTTTCAAAAATATTTACGTTTTTGACGGCTATTTTCATGTAGCTCCGTTAGTTAGTTAACAGAAAGAAAATTGCACATATTTTCAGCAGTTAAGTTCTTAACTGACATGGAATATATAGTCAAAATGACAGATATATCCATAGTACGATATAAAACTTCATTAGCTAATGCAGCACTAACGGAACTTCATGAAAATGGGGGGTAAGTAAAATAACTATTTACATCTTCGAAATCTATCGCAATTGCTTCCTTTTCATCATCTGCATGCGGAAACGTAATTGTATCATTGAGAATGTCGGTACTGAAAAATTTAAGAACTCTACTAAAAGTTTTATGCATCGTCGATATGGATATATCAAAGAGGGATGAAGTTTCGCGAAATATGGTTTTGTGAACACTAAACCTGTAAACATAAAGATTGAAATTTTGCAAATTTTATAAGTTTTACATATTTGTTTTGATGGCACCTACCAGAGAAATAATAACAATTGTATCTCTGGTTTCAATTGTTTTTTACCACCTTGGTATATCCGTTTATCATATGAATTGGAATATAATTTTACTAAATGCCTGAAAGTTTCCCGGCTCATACCAAAGTTGTCCATAAACTGAAAGAGAGATTGATTTTAGTACTATTTGCCTGTAATGAATGAAATTTATTTATTTATTCATTCTTTCTGAATCCAACATATATGGATTTTGATTGTACCAAAACTGATCTTAAATTATAAATTAAGATACAAAAGCGAAAAATAAAATGATTTACAAAAATTACAAAAACAAAAACTATAATTCAATCAATTAAAAAAGCACACAGAAAGCATTCAATCATGTACTGAATTGTTGCAATTATTTTTTTTTCAATTTATTTATTTATTACAAGATTTACAATCATAATAAATTATGAAAATAAATATAAAAAACAATTAGGTGCTAACAACAAAGGTTTTTGACCTTTATTATACCCACCACCATAGAATGGTGACGGGGGTATAATAAGTTTGTCATTCCGTTTGTAACACATCGACATATCGATTTCCGACAATATAAAGTATATATATTCTTGATCAGGGAGAAATTCTAAGACGATATAACGATGTCCGTCTGTCTGTTGTAATCACGCTACAGTCTTCAATAATGAAGCAATCGTGCTGAAATTTTGCACAAACTCGTCTTTTGTCTGCAGGCAGGTCAAGTTCGAAGATGGGCTATATCGGTCCAGGTTTTGATATAGTCCCCATATAAACCGACCTCCCGATTTGGGGTCTTGGGCTTATAGAAATCGAAGTTTTTATCCAATTTGCCTGAAATTGAAAATCTAGAGGTATTGTAGGACCACAAATACGTGTGCCAAAAATTGTGAGTATCGGTCCATATTTTGGTATAGCCCCCATATAGACCGATCTCCCGATTTTACTTCAGTTTTTTATTCGATTTACCTGAGTTTTTTTAGTTTTTATCCAATTTGTCTAAAATTGGAAATCTAGAGGTATTTTATGACCATAAAGAGGTGTGCCAAAAATGGTGAGTATCGGTCCATATTTTGGTATAGCCCCCATAAAGGATGATACGGTCAAAATTTGGTTAATATAAACTTGACGTATTTCTTTCAATTTTGCATTTAAAAAACCTGAACACCCCTCAATTTGAAGGTGTGTGTGTGTAGAATGTTGCTCTTATTTTGATTTTGGAATTCACTCTTCAGTTGTTGGGGAAAGGTAGCAGATATTTTCAAGCACATAAAACTGTCAAAGTTCGCAAAAAAATATCTGGTTTGGCAAGCCATCTGTACCTGTGGCTTGAAAAGCAGCATTTTCATAGCTTCCGGGACTGTCAACCAAGAAATTTACGTGAAAGAGTGTTTGAATAAACGTCTGCTGCCTTTCCTGAAGAAACACGGTTGTTCCGTACTGTTTTCGCCGGATTTGGCATCTTGCCATTACGGTAAAAAGGCCATGGAGTGGTACGCCGCCAACAACGTGCAGGTGGTTCCCAAGGACAAGAACCCTCCCAACACGCCAGAGCTCCGCCCAATTGAGAAATACTGGGCTATTGTCAAGCGGAACCTAAAGAAGACCAAAAAAACTGCTAAGCACGAGCAGCAGTTCGAGGCAAACTGGCTTTCTGCGGCGAAGAAGGTGGACAAGGTGGCTGTACAAAATCTGATGGCAGGTGTCAAGCGTGAGGCCCGGCAATCCGGATTTGGAAAAGCGCCTAACTGAATATTTTTCCTGAATTTTATACTAATTGAACTTGAAAAAGAAACTTAATTTGATTTTTTAAATAATCGATTTCACCGGTTTACACGCGTTTTCCCTTGACCAAATTTTGACCGTATCACCCTTTATAGACCGATCTCCCGATTTTACTTCTTGGGCTTATAGAAACCGCAGTTTTTATTCAATTTGCCTGAAATTGGAAATCTAGAGATATTGTTTTTATCGGTCCATTTGGTAATGCCTCCATATAGACCGACTTCACTTCTTGAGGGTGTAGAAGGCGCACTGATCATGAAAATTGCTTGAAACTCAATGTAAAATTTCCAGATTTTACTTCTACAGATTTAAGATTTCAAATCAAGACGTTATTTTATAATTTTCTTGCACACTTACAAGAGATGGTAATGATTTCTCTAAAACTCTAACAAAAATGGTTCTTATAAATCCAGAATCTGATATAGTCCTCATAGGTGAAATCTTTAAATTGATCTTCGGGAAGTGTCCTCAAGTCCTCAAGCCCTCCTGAAATTTCAAAGAAACCCTAATATTTGGTTCATGGTGGTGAGTATTTAAGATTCGGCCCGGCCGAACTTAGTGCTGTATATACTTGCTTTTTAATTGAAATCGCTTCATTCACAAAAATTAATTTATTTATTTATTTTTTTATTTATTTCAAAAATTTTCCGTAATACAAAGCCTATAAGGCCAATTGATTTATATTACTTATAACAAATCCTGAGTAATTATTATTATACTTATAAAGTCAAGTACTCAAATTATTCTATATAGAAATAATAGAATATTAATTAGAAATAAAAAATTTTTATTTCCTCGGGATTTGTTAATTGGTTCAAACAATAAATTTAATTGATGAGATTTTTTTTAATTGAGACAATAATTTCTTGTATTTTTATTTATTTATTTATACCTTCAGGTGGAATAATTTTCTTGCAATTTATCATTTCTAATGAATTTTCCGATTGTAAATATAATTGATTTTTTTCTTTGAGTAGACATTTAATGAATCATCGAATAGTATGTAAATAGAATCCAATTACTTTTGAACAAAACTCTCTATTAATTGAAAATATTTGTCTAAAATATTAGTTGGATAACTAATATTAATAGTAACCCTTTCACTACCGATGTCTACTTAGAAGGACATTCGAAAAAGACACCAAATCCTATTTTCCCACTTAGTTTCGATTTATTTCTCGATGCTTTAATCTAAATAAGCTATAAATATTTTCAAATTGGTGAGTACCAATATACATTTTTATAAACTTCTTTAACAATAAACGAAAAATACGAAAATTTGAGACAATTTTTCTACTGTATGTTTCTAGTAAATTAACATTCATACTAAACCTATAGCTGATATTTCTTCGTGTTCTTTTTTGTATTTTTTCTCACACTTTGAAAGATATTATAGGCCAAATAGCGCTTATTTTCGTAAGGCCAATTGGTCACAATTCAAGAATCAAGTTTTCAGAACAAGCTCATATAGCTCTTGAAGTAATTGAGGTAGGTTTTCAAAAAGACAATTTTTGTTTTACATGCTGTTAGTACAAGTAAAAACAGAAGAAAAATTTAGGGCTTTTAACATTAGATTTATTTCGGTAGTGAAAGAGTTAACAAGTATATACGAATGGCGAGCCCGAATCTATGTACCTTCCACCATGGAATACAAATTTCTACACCCAAAAAACTTTGTTAGTGATAACAACATTTATTGAATACAGCAGTTTTTGTCTGCTGAAAAGGGGAAAGCAGTCAATGTCTGTAAGGAAATATCACACTATACTTATTGAAATAGCTAACATTTTTGTCCTGTCCTGTCACAAACCTTTGTCATTTTTTATGTGAAAGAAAGTCAGGCATTCGTAGACCAGCAATATATGTAACAACCGACGACTGTGGTCCAGGAAAAATATTTCTGATGGTCACATTTTCATAGAGGTTTTGTGTAAAAAATCACATGGTACGTTTAATTAAAAAAAAAAAAAACTATTTAAACTGAAATTTAAAAACTATGCAAAAATGTGCTGCCCATAAGAGGAATATACAAACAGCACATTTTAGTTGCTATGTTTAAAAATTTGAGAACCAATAACCCATGCTTCAATTTCAACTGTAATAATGATGTCTCCCATATGCGTACTAGACAATATGGTAACTTGATGTCAGCCCGATGTAGAACCGAACTAACAAAACAGAGAATCGAATATGCTGGACCTCATGAATTTAATGAACTACCACAGACTCTTAGAGACACTGCTAGAATTTCTGTTTTTATAACCCTCTTGAAACAGTATATCTTTGAGAGAATTGAAACGTTATTTAAAAAAAAAAAAAAAAATTTTATCTTTATATTTAAATGAATAATTTTAAAATATTTATGAATTATAATAAGAAGCTTGCCAACTAGTCTCTACTAAAGTCTTTATGGCGCAGAGACGAACATTTCTTTATAAATATTGAATTATTGAAATCAATAAATAAAAAAAAATATAAACAAATTGTAATTTCGTGTGGGCCACATATTAAAAAGGTCGACTGATTACAAATGTTTTTGTATAACCAATAACTATTATTATTTTTTAATGTTAATGTTTGAAAATGTTAAAGGTTTAATGTGTACCATTCCAAGAGACTACGGCAGTTTAATCGGCTTGGGATCGGTTTATTAAGTACCGATATTGAGCAATTTATGCGTAGTTGGTAGAGGGCATACCGGATCCGATAAAATTTACTTTTCCCGGAGGCTCCAGACGTAAAACCTTGGGGTCGGTTTATATTGAAGCTATACCCAAAAGTGGTCCGATGTGGTCCAATTGGAATACCATTCGATCTACATCAATAATAACTATTTGGGCTATGTTGAAAGTCGATAGATTCTTTCTTTCAGAAGTTAGCGTGGACGGATGGACAAGGCCAGTTCTAATCGTAATATATACTTTATGGAGTTTGATATCAATATTTCGATGTGTTACAAACGGAATGACAAAGTTAGTAAACCCCTATCCTATGGTGGAGAGTCTATGTAAAGGGAATAGAACAATAAATTCCTAAATCTCACCTCGTTTGCTGTGTATATATGCAAAGCCGTCTCCGCAAAGTTTTTTACTCTGGGTGGCACTGGAATTCCCAGTGCGGCTATAAATTCATCATCCTCGTCCTCAGATGATGAGGAAGAATCCAATAAGCCATCTATTATTTTATTGGCCAAAACTAGAACAGCGCTAGTGCTTGAATCCATTGTGTATTTACTTTTTTATTTTGGCATCTAACAACAACAACCGGCATACACTACAACAATGTGATGCCAATTTTTTCTCACAATTAACATATGATCCGGTACAAAGAGAATACAGAGCAAAATAAAGATTTGCTCTCAGTTATTGAGAGAACAAATGTGAAGATGTTGACAACACATAAATGCATTATTATAATATTTTGTCATAATTTATAATTTATCACGTTGCCCAACGCGGAGACAATTTAGTTTTCTTTATCATATTTAAACTTTTCAGAACACCCCCCAAATCACTCCGCTTATCGACTAAAAATTTATTTAATTTCCTTCAGAGGCTCCATCTAACGCCCTTTCGGTAGAACTAAAATTACGCACTTGCGGTAGAACTAAAAATCTTAGTTTTATGACAGCTTTTGGAGACTTTTGACATAGATGAATGTTTTGTAGTGTTGATTGAATATAAACGAATACTAAGGAAATTATAAATAATAAAATATTCCAAGCAAATATGGAGTCTAACACGGAAAGTAATGTAAAAACTGAGCCAGAGGATGACGAGGAGAATGGACGAACAACTCCTGTACGAGAATACATGCAGCGACAAGTAATTGAAAACAAAGCACCACGGTGGCTCCCAACATCATTGGGTACCAATATCGTTTCTCCAAGTAACAAAGAAAGTGCTGAACACACTTTAGAGAAAAGTCAGTTAGATGGTAATGCTGGAGGAATTTTCCAAGTGGATGGAAAAATTCAAGAGCAACCAGAATGTAATGACAGTTCTCAAGTTACCACCACCCCAAACTTGGTTAAAGAGGAAGCTCAAGATAAAGATTTGGAAACTACAATAGCGCTTATCGATGGACAAAGTACTAATAGCACAGACCAAGTTGTAACTCCACCAGCAAATATTGCACCACCATCTTTCGAAAGTAATACCATGACCAATAATGTTGATTCTTCCAGTTCGAATACCAATACAGCCCAACCTTCCTTGGATAGTGGTCTGGTCAAACGGGAACCAATGGACACCGATATGCCACCTGTAGAGGAACCACCTGTTAATTCAGAGCAAATTGTGATTCCATCAAGACGTAACGTTGCACCACCATCTTCTGAAAATGCCACAGAAGCTGAACATTGCAATACATTGGTAAATAATATGGATAATTCGAATTCGAATACACAAACACAATCTTCATTGGTCAAAACGGAACCGCTAGAAGAACCGTCTGGTAATACAGAGCCTACTCCGCCAAGGCCTACTATATCCATTGTGCCAATGAATCGTTTGAGAGTAAAACCAGAGTTTTCTGCATTACCGGAAGACGAACCGCCAACTGAACCTCCATCGTTGCCGAATGATTTCTTCGATGATATTCTTCCCCAAAATATGGCCACTACACAACTCGTCCATCCCAAAGAGGAGCCTATTCCAACAAACTTTTTCGACGATATTTTGGTTGATAGAGCTCAGGAACGCATCGAAGCTGCGGAAACGGAAGATCTGGAAATAAAATTTGGCGATCGTCTTAAACTTCTGGAAGAACTAGAGCGTAAACTAAGGAAAGAGCGTGAAAAGAAAAAGCATAAGAAAGCAAAGAAAAAGTCCCGCAAAAGATTGCGTTCGTCGGACTCTCCTTCGCCATCGAAAAGCCGAAGGAGTAATTCTCGAAGTGCATCACCAAAACGTCGTAGAAGTCGTTCTCGAAGCCCACCAACAAGACGTCATCGAAGTCATTCACGGTCACCACCCGCTAGACGACATAGAAGTCGTTCTCGTTCTCCACCACCAAGAAAACGCTCAGCGACGCCAGAACGAAGGAAGCAAAAACTAATGAGATGGCCTGAAATCTCTGAAGAAGGAGATAGAACTGAAAAGCCTTCTACATCCAAGAGGCACCAAACTGACATTGCCGTAAGCCATGAGAGCCGTACTGCGAAAGAATTACTTTTGACTGTTCCAGACATAGAAATTCACGATCAACCCGTTTATGGCAAGTGAATTATATTATTAGGAAAATCTTTATATGTTTCACAGTCAATTTTTTTAATTTTCCAGAGGGTTTACAACCGCATTTGCCTGAAATAAGGGATGACTGTACGGTAAGGCAAAAAAGGGATCGAGGTATGTATTTTTTGCCATTGTTTAAATGAGTGTTTTTCAGCTATTTCTACTTTTTATGCAGCACTAATGAGGGCCAAAACCATGCTGGATTATCTCAGCACAATTGACGATGAAAAGGAAAGTCCCATGTCTACATTCTTGTTCACATCGACGGTACGTAAACTACCAGCCAGCTATTCGTATAGAAACCAGCATGTATATGAAAATCGTTCACCCTTGCACAACATAAATAATGTTCGCTATAAATTCAATTCCCATGCTAGACGCTTTAACATGGAAGAATGGGGCTTAGCTTCTCTACCACCACATGCGGCAAAAATAGCGAAGTTGGTAGGCTTCGATGCTGAAACGGTTCATAACAAATTGAAACTAACGAAAATTCCCGCTAAAATAAGAAAAATTATACGAGAAGATGGTCAAAGTGGCGAAGACGATGAGGAATTAATGGAGCATCATTCATCTCTATTCTGCTGTGCCTCTACTCAAACCGATGAAATGCTTGATGCAATGCAACGAAAACCTGCCTCCTTTGACATAGGGGTACAGGTGGCACGGCCTTCATTTGACATAGCTTGTCAGACCTTAGAGACTGAATCACCATCTGTTAAACTTTTCGATAACTGCGATGATCTTCCAATTATGAGCTTAATACGTGAGATGAACGACAATCAGCTAATGGCGTTACACGATTTTGCAGAATTATTGCAAGAGCCCCCAACAAAGGTTATGGATATGTATAAGATTCGTCAACGAATGCTAGACATTTATAAATGTGGTCAACAGCCATCGACCTTAGGTACTGCTTCACAAAGAAGTTTGAATAATTACTCGGCCAGCGGTTTATCACCATCAGCCCGCGTCCGTAATCAAGACCAATCTTCGGGTTTCATGATTAATAGTGTTGAAGGTGGAGATGGGTCATTTTTCTCTGTAAATGATGCTCGAGCCAATTTCATAGGAAATAGCAATCGAAATCATAGTGGTAGAAATAACCCTATACGAAATGTGCAACCAAATGATCCTAGAATTTCTTCCCATAGACCAGAACGAAGAGAAGTTAATGACAATAGGGCGAACCATCAAATGCCAAATCGCAATTCAACGCAAGCAAGTACAGGAAAATATTATGGCCGTGGTGGATTACGACGTTAAAAGTTTAAACAACAATGACAATTCGAATTTCTGTATGAGCCCTTTTTTTATTTTTAAAGAATCACACCACCGATTTGTGGCTCGTCGTATTTCAAAAATAGTCTAGCTATTTAATTAAGTATAAAATGCTTTATAGACAGGGCAAGTTATATTCGTACATTGAAAAGACTTTCCTTTCACATATGTAAATAATACGAAGAGTTATATTTGGTCTACTTTGTTGCTGTACTTTGAAAACACACCTTAGTTTATTTGTTAAAAATAAAGGATATAAAATATAATAAGTATTCAATTGAGTCATATATTTTATTACATAGTAGAAAGGTTTTAGATTTTTTTTTATATAAAAAAGGCATCTTTAGAGAAAACGAACAACAAGGGATTAATTCAAATGGATTTCAAGGGATTATTTTTCATTATTTTCGAGCCAAAGCCTACACACAATTTTTTTTCAGATTCAATCACAAAATTAATTGATGCAATTAATTTTTTAATTGAAATACCTTCAGTCACGAAAATGATAGTACCAATCACAGTTTTAATTGAGAATCAAAAAAATACTTGATTAAAAAATTAATTTCAAATTTCAATAATTTTTTTAATTGATTCAATTAAATATTTAATTGATGTCGATTGCAAAATTTAATTAAGTTTTTACTTAAAAACGAAGCTATTTTCAATCGCTTACTATATTTCAATCACTTTTCTATAACTATTTTTAATCCTTTTAAGTTTGATTCAAAAATTTATAGTTTCAAAAAAAATTGTAATTAAGAACTAAAAAAATATATATCCCTATTTTTATACCCTCCACCATAGGATGGGGGTATATTAACTTTGTCATTCCGTTTGTAACACATCGAAATATTGCTCTAAGACCCCATAAAGTATATATATTCTGGGTCGTGGTGAAATTCTGTGTCGATCTGAGCATGTTCGTCCGTCCGTCTGTTGAAATCACGCTAACTTCCGAACGAAACAAGCTATCGACTTGAAACTTGGCACAAGTAGTTGTTATTGATGTAGGTCCGATGGTATTGCAAATGGGCCATATCGGTCCACTTTTACGTATAGCCCCCATATAAACCGATCCCCCGATTTGGCTTTCGGAGCCTCTAAGAGAAGCAAATTTCATCCGATCCGGCTGAAATTTGGTACATGGTGTTAGTATATGGTCTTTAAAAACCATGCAAAAATTGGTCCACATCGGTCCATAATTATATATAGTCCGCATATAAACCGATCCCCCGATTTGGCTTTCGGAGTCTCTAAGAAAAGCAAATTTCATCCGATCCGGCTGAAATTTGGTACATAGTGTTAGTATATGGTATCTAATGACCATGCATAAAAGTGTCCTCATCGGTGCATAATTATATATAGCCCCCATATAAACCTATCCCCAGATTTGACCTCCGGAGCCCTTGGAAGAGCAAAATTCGTCCGATTCGGTTGAAATTTGGTACGTGATGTTAGTATATGGTATTCAACAACCATGCATGAATTGGTTCATATCAGTCCATAATTATATATAACCCCCATATAAACCGATCCCCAGATTTGACCTCCGGTGCCTTTTAGGGAAGCAAAATTCATCCGATCTGGTTGAAATTTGGTACGTGGTGGTAGTATATGATATTTAACAACCATGCCAAAAGTGCTCCATATCAGTCCCGATCCCGAGATTTGGTTTTGGAGGAGCAAATTTCATCCGAGTCAATTGAAACTTGGTACATTGTGCTAGTATATGGCCGTTAACAACTATGCCTAACTAGGTCCATATCGGTCTATAGTTATATATAGCCCTTAGATAAATCGATCCCCAATCACACAAAAATTGGTCCATATCAAGTTCATAATTGTATATAGCCCCCACATTTCAATTCTGGCTCCCTACGTACCGTGCAAAAGTCCATATCGATTCGTAATTATTTGTAGACTTACATACACCTACACTCATAGAAAAAAGTCTGCTAAAAACCGCAGTCGATGTCTGCTGTTATATTTTTGTACTTCAGGGCCTAATGAACAACAATTTATAAAATTTTTAGGTTATAAAATTTTCCCCAAAGCATATTTAAGAACCAAAAGTAGTTTTTGGTATATTTTTGCTCTGTAATATACTTACAAGCTCCTAAATACGATCAGCAAACATTTTGTTTGCTGTTATGCCTCAATTCGATAAATATTCAGATTTTTGGTCAAATACTATAGATATTCATAAAATATTGTGTTAATTCTGTTAGGATAGCTCCTATGTTGACATTTTGCCAAAATAAAACATATTTTAGTGTAATCGAGCTTAAAAAATAGCAGGAAATGTTTGCTATTTCAGCAAACAGTGACTGCTGTCCCTTTTTCAGCAGACTTTCTGCTGTTTTAGCAGACTTTTCTGCTGTCCCTACTAACAAATTTCTTTGGGTGTACCATATTTGTCTAATATATACCACGTATGGACTAACTCACAATTTAGAAAACGATTTAAGATCCCACAACCCAAATAATTCGATTGTGGATGACAGTCTTTCGTAGAAATTTCTACGCTATTCATGGTGGAGGGTACATAAAATTCGGCCTGGCCGAACTTACGGCCATATATACTTGTTTTAACTGTCTTACGGCCATTTTTATGTAGCTCCATTAGGCTTTAACTGCCAGTTAAGATAAAGTAATTTGCAAAGATCTTCTCTTCGGTTAACTTTAACTGACAAATTTTCATCAGTTAAGTTCCTAACTGGTATGTGAAATACATAGACAATATGACAGATTTGTCCATAGTACGATTTAAAAGTTCGTTAGCTAACGAAGCACTAACGGAGCTTCATGAAATGGGGGTTAGTCTTCCAAGTTTGATTAAAAAGTTAATTGTATCAATTTATTTTTGAATTGAAAATTTAAAAATGTCAATCATTGACTTAATGTTTCTAGTTTGATTATCAATTAATTTTTTAATTGAAAAAGTTTTCAACTTCAATGAACGTTTTAATTGGGAATATTTCGATGATATTTTTTTCTGTGTAGGATAGGGTATACTAAATTTTTGATTTCGTTTGTAACGCACCGAAATATTATTCTTAGACCCGAGAAAGTGTTTACAATGAAACCACTCAGAAGTAGACACTCATTGTCGCCCTAATTTTGTCCACATTTGGGAGATGTCCACATATGAGAGGTTAATCTTAATGTGATAATATCGCAAGTGTCTCACGAAAGTTGTCTACTTTTGATAGGTGTCCGTTGTACAGAGTGTCCAAAGGTTTCACTGTATATTGGTCTATATTGGACCATAATTATATATAACCCCCATATAAATCGATCGGCAAATATGAGTTGGACCACAAATTTTTTCGAACCTATATACTAATTGCCATGTAAACATTGGTAATTTCGGTCCATAATTATATATAGACCCCATACAAACCGATCCTCATATTTGATTTCCAAAGCCTCTTGAAGAAGCAAATTTGATACGATCCGGTTAAAATTTGGTTTGCTTCTTGAGGATACCATATTCCGTGTTTAAGATAACATGTTGTCCCCGGTCTGACACATAGATGGCGTCGCTAGTATTAAATGCATATTATTTTTATATAGTACCAACATTCAAATTTGACGTCTGTAAGTCAATTAGTTTGTGAGATAGAGCGTCTTTTGTGAAGCATCTTTTGTTATTGTGAAAAAAAAAATGGAAAAAGGGAATTTCGTGTTTTGATAAAATACTGTTTTCTGAAGGGGAAAAATACGGTGGAAGCAAAAACTTGGTTTGATAATGTGTTTCCGGACTCTGCCCCAGGGAAATCAACAATAATTGATTGGTATGGAAAATTCAAGCGTGGTGAAATGAGCACGGAGGACGGTGAACGCAGTGGACGCCCAAAAGAGGTGGTTACCGACGAAAACATCAAAAAAATCCACAAAATGATTTTGAATGACCGTAAAATGAAGTTGATCGAGATAGCAGAGGCCTTAAAGATATCAAAGGAACGTGTTGGTCATATCATTCATCAATATTTGGATATGCGGAAGCTCTGTGCAAAATGGGTGCCGCGCGAGCTCTCATTTAACCAACACCAACAACTGTTGATGATTCTGAGCGGTGTTTGAAGCTGTTAACTCGTAATACACCCGAGTTTTTCCGTCGATATGTGACAATGGATGAAATATGGCTCCATCACTACACTCCTGAGTCCAAACGACAGTCGGCTGAGTGGACAGCGACCGGTGAACCATCTCCGAAGCGTGGAAAGACTCAAAAGTCCGCTGGCAAAGTAATGGCCTCTGTTTTTTGGGATGCGCATGGAATAATTTTTATCGATTATCTTGAGAAGGGAAAAACCATCAACAGTGACTATTATATGGCGTTATTGGAGCGTTTGAAGGTCGAAATCGCGGCAAAACGGCCCCATATGAAGAAGAAAAAAGTGTTGTTCCACCAAGACAATGCACCGTGCCACAAGTCATTGGGAACGATGGCAAAAAATCATGAATTGGGTTTCGAATTGCTTCCCCACCCACCGTATTCTCCAGATCTGGTCCCAGCGACTTTTTCTTGTTCTCAGACCTCAAAAGGATGTTCGCAGGGAAAAAATTTGGCTGCAATGAAGAGGTGATCGCCGAAACTGAGGCCTATTTTGAGGCAAACCGAGGGAGTACTACCAAAATGGTATCAAAAAATTGGAAGGTCGTTATAATCGTTGTATCGCTCTTGAAGGGAACTATGTTGAATAATAAAAACGATTTTTGACAAAAAATGTGTATTTCTTTGTTAAACCGGGGACTTATCAGCCAACCTGTAACAGAGCAGATTTTCCCACAAATATCCCCAAAAATCTACAAATTCCCCATCAAATCCCTAAGTGCGCCATCTTCATCTCCATTCCTGAAGAAAAATAACACTGTTCTCAGTGGCCAACTG
This sequence comes from Haematobia irritans, assembly GCF_050003625.1. Lineage (NCBI taxonomy): Eukaryota > Metazoa > Arthropoda > Insecta > Diptera > Muscidae > Haematobia > Haematobia irritans. The sequence continues at coordinate 33,296,845 of NC_134399.1, read as the reverse complement.
ACTGCTGTTTTTAGCTGACTTTTTCCTATGGATTCAGTCTCTGATTTAGACCTGAGAACAATAAAAAAGGAAAAATGCACATTTTGTGAGTAGAATTTCTTGGTTTATTTAAAAATTAAACTTATGTAAAACAAAGGAAAATAATATGCAATTATTTTTTAGGGGTTTTTGCTGTTGCGGTTACGTTTGTTTTTTTATCATCGAGTTTCTCTTAAATGACTAACAGAATTTATTTAGCAATTAAATTAAATTTGTTATAGGCTTTTTTTATTTTTTGTTTTAATTATTCGGTTTGTTTTTATTATTACGTTATCATTTTATAATGTAATGTTGTTGTTCTCTTTTTTTGTGGTAGTTGTTTGTTTTTTTTTTAATATATAATAATGTTTGTTTTTTCGAATTGCAGCTACAAGTTTTTTGTCAATTTTTTATATATTTTTTGTTTAGATATATTTATATATATTGTTTTTATTTTCTTGTTTAAATTAAATTACAATTAAACTGCTATGCTACCATGTATCTTAATAAATTTTAGGCTTAATTTTTTGTTATTTTTTCCGTTTTCATTTTTTTAAGAGGAGTAGAGGTTGTTTTTTTATTTTGTTTTTCTTTACTCTTTATTTTTTTTTGTATAGGACAATAAGTTTATTTTTTTTAAATATTTTTGCTCAATGTAGAGCATATTTTTTTCAAAACAAAAAAAAGGGAAACAACTCTGTAATTACATACGTTTAAAATATGTTTGAATTCAATATGCTTTCCAATGGTATAATTTGCATACAGATTGAATTCAAATATACATTAAATATTTGTGTTTGGGTAAACAAAAATCTAACAGCAAAATTAAATAAATATTTTAGTCAAGTTTTCTATTACAATTGTTACAGGGGGAAGGGGAAAAAAGTTATGGGAGGGTTTTGTAATTTTTCACTTTTTAATAATGTTTTTTTTTTTTAATTTCATAATAATCAATACAAATGGTGCCGTAAGTTTTGTATAATTTTTTTCTTGTTATATTTTCTAAAATGTCAGATTTGAGTTTTTCTTGATTTTTTTGATTTTTCTATAAGGATTATTAAATTGTAAACCATTATTATAGGTTAGGACATATCATAGGATCGTTCTCTTTTTCTATTATACAATAAAAATTCTAGTTCGATTCGAAGACTTGTAAGTAGAATTCGTACACTCATTAAGTTTTTAGCAAATATCTCTAGAGGATAAATTCGATTTGCATCGTTAAAACATTTTCATATGTGCTAAATAACGATGTTTTTTAGGAAGAATTTTTTGAAATTTTTGAGGCTAAATAGTCATGATGTTAAATTATAAATTAGGCGAATGAAGTTTTTTTTTTGTTGAATAAGCTTGGGGGGTTTTTTTCATTTACAATTACAATCACAAAATTAGGTCAATATATTATTGGAAATAACAAATTCTTGGATTTTTGATCCAAAATTCCAAATTTTTAAAAATAACTGATTTTTGACATATACTGCAAGAAGAGTTTTCTTTTCCGAGGAACGAAACTTTGGACAAAAAAATGTTTTTTTTATGAAAAAAAAATCTCTAAAAGCAAAAAAATATATTAGAGATAAGCGTTGACTTACTTATCATAAATCGAGTTTATTTGCTCTTTTGTTCCGAAGAAAAAAATATTTTACTTTGAGTGTATTTAACAAAAAAAAAGTTATGGTGTTTTCATTTCTTGTAAAAAATGTGCACTTTTCTTGCTTTTTGCCAGATTCTTTTCTAAAAAAACAGGTAAAAGTGCGAAAAGGTTTCGAATTCTGTGGAGAAAATAGTGCCACGCATATAGGCAAATTGCGGGCATTTTCAGTACTGCCGACAAACGAGAGTGCTGCGGCTGCCCTGTTTCCTCCTTTAAATTCTTTTCTGCCCCTGAAATAATAGCATGTTGTTAGGTTGCTGGCAATATTTTAAAAATGCGCACTCTGCACAGACAAAATGAAGACAAAGCACTTTTTTCAGAAAAGAAAACACTATTAGAAAATGTTCACTAAAATATTTTACTAATTACACCGAAAGAAAATTGAACTAAATTTTACTTCACATTTTGAGATTTCCACAAAGCGTTGTTAAAACCAGGAAATTTTAATGTCCAGTTGTACTTTTTAACTGCAGTGACGAAATTATATCATCTCACAGAAGAAAAAATTAACTAAAAGTAAAGAAGAAAATCATTGGTGCCAAATCATGCCCATTTTAACCATACACACAAAAAATTTTTTTCTGATTCAATCACGAAATTAATTGATCCAATTAATTTTTTAATTGAAATGTCTTCAATCACAGAAATGATAGTATCAATTAAAAAATTAATTGAAGGTCAATTAAAAAGTTGATTGATCCAATTAAAAAATTAATTGATACTATTATTTTTGTGATTGATTTTTATTTCAATTAAAAAATTTGTTGATTCAATTTAATTTTTAATTGAATATTTTTTAAAACTCAATTAAAAGTTTAATTGGAAAAATGTTCGTGAAATTTTTTTGTGTGTAGAAACATTAAGTCAATGATTTTTCAATTTTCAATTAAAAATTTGATACAATTACCTTTTTAATCAAACTCGGAGGACTGACAGTTAAAAAAATATGGATATTTTTTTAATACGTAATTAATATTTTTTTTGAAACTATAAATTTTTGAATCAAACTAAAAAGGATAAAAATAGTTATAGAAAATGATTGAAATATACACACGAAAAATTTTTTTTCTGATTCAATCACGAAATTAATTGATCCAATTAATTTTTTAATTGGAATGTCTTCAATCACAGAAATGATAGTATCAATTAAAAAATTAATTGACGGTCAATTAAAAATTAATTGATCCTATTAAAAAATTAATTGATACTAATAATTTTTGTGATTGATTTTTGTTTCAATTAAAAAATTTGTTGATTCAATTAAATTTTTAATTGAATATTTTTCAAAACTCAATTAAAATTTTAATTGGAAATATTTTCGTGAAAATTTTTTCCGCACAGAAAAAATATCACCAATATATTTCCAATTAAAAAGTTAATAGAAGTTGAAATTTTTTTCAATTAATAAATTAATTGATACAATTAACTTTTTAGTCAAGAATGATTAAGTTAATTAAGTCAATGATTGACAATTTTAAAATTTTTAATTAAAAAATTAATTGATACAATTAACTTTTTAATCGAACAAAAGTGATTAACACTTTTTTAAAAATTTAATTAAAAATTTATTTCAAACAAGCAATTGTAAATCAAACTAAAAACACTAAGGCAATTCAGAAAGCAATTGAAAATAGTTACCTTTTTTAATTAAAAAATTAATTGAGTTTTGAAATCACCATCAATTACATTTTTAATTGAATCAATTAAAAAATTTATTGAAATTTGCTAATGAAATCAATTAATTTTTTAATCAAGTATTTTTTATGCCCAATTAGAACTGTGATTGATATTATCATTTTCGTAATTGAAGACATTTCAATTAAAAAATTAATTGGATCAATTAATTTCGTGATTGAATAAATTAAAAAATTAATTGGATCAATTAATTTCGTGATTGAATCAGAATTTTTTTTTGTGTGTGTAGTATAGCGATTAAAAACAGTTTCGTTTTTAATTAAAAAATTAATTGAATTTTGCGATCGACATCAATTAAAAATTTAATTGAATCAATTAAAAATTTGAATCAATTAAAAATTTATTGAAATTTGCTAATGAAATTAATTAACTGTTTAATCAAGTATTTTTTTTATTGTCAATTAGAACTGTGATTGATACTATAATTTTCGTGATTGAAGACATTTCAATTAAAAAATGAACTGGATCAATTAATTTTGTGATTGAATCTGAAAAAAAATTTGTGCATTTATGGTTTTAAAATGTTACCCGAAGTAATGCCAAAAACCAAAATATATCTTTTTGTATATACACGTAAAAAAACATTTTTTGTCTTCAATCACGAAATTAATTGATCCAATTAATTTTTTAATTGAAATGTCTTCAATCACAGAAATGATAGTATCAATTAAAAAATTAATTGACAGCCAATTAAAAAATTAATTGATACTATTAATTTGTGTAATTGATTTTTGTTTCAATTAAAAATTTGTTGAATCAATTAAAATTTTAATTAAATATTTTTTAAAACTCAATTAAGATTTTAATTGGAAAAATTTTCGTGAAATTTTTTTCTGTGTACCTGCCTCCTAATATACTTATTAGATCCAAAATACGATCAGAGAATAATTTGTTTGGAAGTCTACACCCAAAGAAATTTGTTAGTAGGGGCAGCAGAAAAGTCTGCTAAAACAGTAGAAAGTCTGCTGAAAAAGGGACAGCATTCATTGTTTGCTGAAATAGCAAACATTTCCTGCTATTTTTTAAGCTCGATTACACTAAAACATGTTTTATTTTTGGCTAAAACAAATAAAAATGTCAACTTAGGAGCTATCCTAACATAACACAATATTTTATACATGCTGTTATACATAACAGCAAACAAAATGTTTGCTGATCGTATTTAGGAGCTTGTAAGTATATTACAGTGCAAAAATATACCAAAAACTACTCTTGGTTCTTAAATATGCTTTGGGGAAAAATTTATAACCTAAAATTTTTTTTTTAAATTGTTGTTCATTAGGCCTTGAAGTACAAAAATATAACAGCAGACATCGACTGCTGTTTTTAGCAGACTTTTTTCTATGAGTGTATGGTTAAATTGATTTTTGCTGTTTCAGCTGACTTGTTTGCGGTCACGACAAAAACTTTTTGTGTGATAATAAATTTCCGTTCCACCAATTATTTTTTCCAAACTATATTTGAAACTGCTTTAAATTACATTTTAAATGAGTTTAAAATGCAATACCTGCTGGAAGTCTATGGTTAAATTGATTTTTGCTGTTTCAGCAGACTTGTTTGCGATCACGACAAAAACTTTTTTTGTGATAATAAATTTCCGTTCCAATAATTTTGTTTTTTTTTTTAAGCTGTATCTGAAACTGCTTTAAATTACATTTTAAATGAGTTTAAAATGCAATACCTGCTGGAAGTCTATGGTTAAATTGATTTTGCCGTTTCAGCAGACTTGTTTGCGATCACGACAAAAACTTTTTGTGTGATAATAAATTTCCGCTTCAATAATTTTTTTCAAACTGTATCTGAAACTGCTTTAAATTACATTTTAAATGAGTTTAAAATGCAATACCTGCTCACATTTGAATATTTTGAATCTTAACCAACTGCAGATTTTATTTGTTATTTTAGCAATAAATGGTTGTTTTCGTTTTTCACCAGTTTTTTTTTAATATTTTGTTTTGATGTTTTAATGGATTTTTCTACAGTGCAAAAAATATGTTAAAAACAGTAGTCGTGGTCTATTGTTAATTTTTTACACTTCTTTCTGGAAAAGTTCTAAATGGGTTCTGCCAACATTTTGTTCGTTGTTATGCCTTAGCAATTTTTGGACAAATAGTTCTTAATATATATATTTTTGTATGTTAAGAAAGCTCCTAGTTTTACTGTTCACTCGAGTTAAAAAATAGCAGAAAATTTTTGCTGTGTCAGCAAACATAAGAGCATTCAATTTTTCAGCACACTTTTTGCTGTTTTAGCAGACTTCTAAAAGCAAGCTAGCATACTTCTAAAAGCACAGCAAGAAACTTAACCACAAATTTCTTTGTGGTTTAGTTTTTCGATTAGTTTAAGAAATTTACTATTCATCAAACAAGGAGAGAGAAAAGCAAACACAAATCCTATTTGATTTATTAATCCTATTAATGCTATAATTTTAGCTTAGTAGAAATACCCGATTTATTTCTGTCTTTTATGCGCTTTACAGACTATCAGTTATTCGGGACGACCGTGCTCGTGTCGAACATATCCCATATATTGTGCACATTATAAGTTAAGTCCGAAGGCATAATCGATACTGCTGCATGTTTATGGGATCGATAACACAGTTACCGATTATTTATTCATCGCCGACAATGTAGACTACGACAATGTGTTGAGAGCAGTCGGGAAAACATTTACATATTTAAATATTCCTTTTCTTTGATTTTCTTTATTACCAGAAAGTCAATCTGTGTTTGGTTTAAAATAAAACTTTAACTCGAATTATTCAGTACAAGTACCAAAATTTACAACTCTGTCATCAGATGTTTAAATTCAAGTATGGAAGAGAAATCTTGAGAATGTATAAAATAATTCATAAATAATAGTAATTTGTTGTTTTATATAACACTTTAAAAATTTGTTAATGGACATAGCAGAAAAGTATGCAAATTGTGTGCTGAATAACACAGAAAAAATATCACCAAAATATTTCCAATTAAAAAGTTAATTGAAGTTGAATATAATTGAATTAATAAATTAGTTGATACAATTAACTTTTTAATCATGATAGAAACATTAAGTTAATTAAGTGATTGAAATGATTGAAAATTTTAAAATTTAATTAAAAAATTAATTGATTCAGTTAAAAAAGTGCTGATTTTTTTAAATTTTTAATTAAAAATGTATTTCAAACAATCATTTGTTAATCCAAATAAAAACTCTAAGCCAATTCAGAAAGTAATTAAAAATAGTTACCTTTTTTAATTAATAAATTAATTGAGTTTTGCAATCAACATCAATTAAATTTTTAATTGAATCAATTAAAAAATTAATTGAAATTTTCTGAAAAAAATCAATTAATTTTTTAATCAAGAATTTTTTCTATGCCCAATTAAAACTGTGATTGATACTATCATTTTCGTGATTGAAGACATTTCAATTAAAAAATTAATTGGATCAATTAATTTGGTGATTGAATCAGAAAAAAAATTTTTGTGTGAATGGAAAGCAATCGGTTTTGAATAAAAGAACGTCTGATTTTATTTAAACTCAATCACAACAAAATTCAAATTCAGTTTGACTGAAACAAGAAAAATTTTACATATTGAGTTAGTTATTCAACAAATCAAAACAGGAATTGTCCTGTATACACCTACTGTTATTATTTGTAGACTTTTTTTCATGGGTGAACAATTTTCATAAAATTATTGAAATTCATTCATTCACAATAAACTGCTATCGTGAATCAAAAGATTTTAAAAACCCAATCTGATAAGGCCGTCGCTAAAATTGGGGGGATTTGATTTTATATAATTAGATCTCAAAAATTTTGATACGATTCCGATATGAGCCTGACCCAAAAAATATCTCTATCTGCCTGATATGGAATCAGATTAAATTTCTTAGTAATTAGATGTAGTCAGTTTAAGATATTAACCACATTCCCAATCTAATTAAGGCCAAACATATCAATCTAAATCCTCTTTATGTTTACGAGGATAAAAATGATCATTTTTTTTTTGTTTTTTTGAGGAAATACGAGTTTTATTGTTTATTTTGTAATAGTTGTGTTATATTAATATATACTAATTTAATATTGATTTGATGATCATGCATGTCATGCAACATCCTATACCAAAAAGGGCTGAAAACATTTTTTGCCTTAAATGAAATTGCCATAGTTTCTACTTAAGATAAAAATCGCATTATGTATTTTTTTTGTTTCTTGAAAATGTTTAAACATCAACTTTAATATTACAGCTTTAAAAATTATATGTTAGAGCTAAAACAACAAGTATTTTTCTCTACAAAAAACCCATTTTAATTAGAAAAAAATGTTTTTTTTTCTTCGTATATTGATTGATAGACCCCAGCTAATGATAGTATTTTGTATGCGAAAAAGAAAAACTCACATCGAGAGTTTAGTTAGATATACTATTCTTAGCTAACTTATAGACTAAAATGTACACTTAAGTAACCTGAAAATAGAATATCGTGATTAATCTGGAAAAGATAAATAAACTAGTTGATAATAAGCCAAAAAGAAATACAAAAAGAGACAATTTAATTTATGATTAAACAAAAACTAATTAGCAAAAGATGTATAGGCACTGTTTGAAAAAAGAAAGGGATAAACATCATTTGATACTATTTTCAAATAAATATAAATTTGTTTGCTATACAGCTAGGGTTTAAACAATAAGAAATTAAAAAAAAAAATCTATTAAAAACTCCCTTCTTAAGAAAATTATAGACACAAGTTTCCTTTCATTGTCAAGTCCACATAAAAGGCAGTTAGAAAAATCCTTGAATTCAAATGTTTTAAAATTATGAAAATTGAAAGCGAGTTGAACCGAAAATCTATTAAAAACTCCCTTCTTAATAGAATTATAGACAAAGTTTCCTTTCATTGTCAAGTCCACATAAAAGGCAGTTAGAAAAATCCTTGAATTCAAATGTTTTAAAATTATGAAAATTGAAAGCGTGTTGAAGCGTTTCATTATAAAGGAAAAATATCTTACATCTCACAAAAAAAAAAAATATATCACCAAATATTGTTTTCAAATTTTAATGAATTTAATTAAACAAAAATGATGAAAGAAATCAATTAAAAAAATTTAATTATTGACATTTCATTAACCACAGAAATATCATTGACAATGTCAACTAAAACAATTAATTGAACCAATTAAGACAATGGATGTAAACTGTGATAATTTGCAAAGTATAGTACACTCAAAGAAATGTGTTAGTTAGTAGACCCATTAGGAAAATCTGTTTAAAAAGGAGAAAATGTTTCTTGTAAAGATCAAGTGACTCAATAAAGCATTAATTTGACTAAAATTAACCCATAATGTGTTGAAGTAGTTATTCCAATAATTTTAGGTATTATACACCCAAAAAAATTTCACGAAAATTTTTCAAATTAAAATTTTAATTGAGTTTTAAAAAATATTCAATTAAAAATTTAATTGATTCAACAAATTTTTTAATTGAAACAAAAATCAAACACAAAAATAATAGTATCAATTAATTTTTTAATTGGATCAATTAACTTTTTAATTGACCTTCAATTAATTTTTTAATTGATACTATCATTTCTGTGATTGAAGACATTTCAATTACAAATTAATTGGATCAATTAATTTCGTGATTGAATCAGAAAAAATTTTTTTTGTGTGTACCTCCCATAATAGAACCTTTACAAAAATGTAACAGAAAATTCCGGTTGCCTTATTTGGATATATTTTTTCCAATGGGCTTTCACAACACAATTCTGCGTATGTCTCTTAACATGGACGGATGATCTGGGTTGTACATCTTGCATACACACAAAAAAAAAAATTTTTCTGATTCAATTACGAAATTAATTGATCCAATTAATTTTTTTAATTGAAATGTTTTCAATCACAGAAATGATAGTAGCAATTAAAAAAATAATTGAAGGTCAATTAAATAATTAATTGATCCAATTAAAAAATTAATTGATCCAATTAAAAAAATTAATTTATACTATTAATTTTTGTGATTGATTTTTGTTTCAATTAAAAAATTTGTTGAATCATTTTGAATTTTTAATTGAAAATTTTTTTTTAACTCAATTAAAATTTTAATTGGAAAACTTTTTGCTAAATTTTTTTCTGCGTATATAGAGTCAAGTATTTGGGTTATTAGTTAAGTTGGTTTGTATGGGTCTCCATTGATCTTTACTTATTGATAGATTGGCAACATTAAAGCTATCAACCAAAGTAATGTAGGAAACTGCAAAAAAAAATTTGGTATTTTTGTAAGAAGAGAGATTATGAGTGTAGTGATGATAATCAGAATAAATATATTTATTTATTCTGATTATCATCACTTATATTTTGATTTTTCCAAATTTTTTAATAATCAAATTTGGACTTTTTCAACTACTGCAAAAATATTCCAATTTTTTGAGTATTTCGAAAAAAACAAAGACCCTAGACTTTATTTTTTGAAAAATACAAGGATTTGTTTTTTAGTAAGTAAAACGCTGAAAGTCACCGACTGGTATTTGCTATTAATATTTTTCTATGAGTGTAGACTTAACAAAATAATTTATTTTAGAAGAGCCGATATTTTGAAAAGTGAAAAAGTTGTAGTACACACAAAAAAATTTCACGAAAATTTTTCCAATTAAAATTTTAATTGAGTTTTAAAAAATATTCAATTAAAAATTTAATTGATTCAACAAATTTTTTATTTGAAACAAAAATCAATCACAAAAATAATAGTTTCAATTAATTTTTTAATTGGATCAATTAACTTTTTAATTGACCTTCAATTAATTTTTTAATCATTTCTATCATTTCTGTGATTGAAGACATTTCAATTAAAAATTAATTTTATCAATTAATTTCGTGATTGAATCAGAAAAATTTTTTTTTTGTGTGTAGATTTTAAACGCTGGTATTAGCAATTAATAACAGCTATTTTTCTATGAGTGTAGAGATTAATTTTCAAAATTTTAGACAAAAAACAAAATTAAATTAACCCTTTAATGCCCAATCCAATAAAATAAAAAGAAAACTTAGTTTAACCTGTTCAAGAGCCTTTGCAGCATATACTGGATTTTACCGTATAAATTTTTCTTGATTAGTTTTCTTGCTTTTATGTCGTTAACATTGAATATGTAATCAGCTGACAAAAAAAAAATTGGGGCATTAGAGGGTTAAATGAAATACTGAAAATTCCATTTTTTTTTAAAGTTCAATATAGTGGATTTTTTTTAAATTTAATTTTTGTGATTCAAATTTTTTATTGATTTCAATCACCAAGTAACAAATTTTTAATTGATTTTTTTAAAAAATATCCAGTTAAAAAATTAATTGAATCAATTATTTTGTAAATCTAAACAACTATTAAACACACTTATTACTTGAATCAAAAAAGCTTGCAGTTTGGGTAATAATTAAAAAAAAAATATTTAACCTTTTATATGAGTATAAAATTTAAAATTTTAAGGATTTTTTGTTCTTTTGGATCTTTCTTTGTAAACATAAAAAATTCTCGAAAAAAACTAACACCCATGTTCCGATATCCACTTCAATTCCACTTCCACTATTCACGTCAAATCCACGAACGTGAAAATTTGGTGTTCTTTTTTTTAACTTTTGTGTAACCAGCTGGGTTGCACAAATCACCCAAAAATTTACTAAGGCGGAAATCAAAATAAATGGAATCAATAGACTTCTTATAATTTATTATTTTTTTAAATTAAAAATGACGCAGTTTTAATAAAACTCATGTATTAAATATAAAACATTTTAAAATTTTTACGCGAGTACTTTTTTTAACCGGAAATACACCCATCTTGGACATATTTAAACTTTCACCAAGACTTTTGCAAGTGAATTGATTTCACGAAAATTCCGGTGAAAGTGGATTGTAGGACACCAAAATCGTTGAATTGATTCACATTCACCTGGAAGTGGATTTGGGAACATGGGCATAAAAAAAAATTTAATATTTTTTCCATAACACCATAAAAAATCAGTGATGATAAGCCAATAAATAAGCCATTTTATTATTGCATGAAATTTTAAATTTTAATTTCAGTTTAAATTTTGAAAATATCACTTCTTCAAATTTCAAAAAAAAAATCTCCAACTTTCTTAATTTAATGAAAACCTTTAGAGCCTTTGTAATCAAGAACATTTCAAAATTCTACATCAGCGACAAAAACAAAATTTGGTTGCCTAAAATTTGGTTTGGGAGAAAATAAAATTTTTGTTTTTAATATATATATAGTAATAGCTAGAATTTATTATTTGTAATATTTATCCATAATTTAAATTGCCTCTGAGAATTTTATTTTGACTTATCTTCGTTTATTAATCGATCCAGTCGGTGTGATAATGAAAAAAAAAATAATATAGAATGTAGGAAATTTCCTAAAGAATTTTTAAATTTAGAAATCTCAATATTTTTAAGTGTCTTGTTCTAGATCGAATCTATGCTAATTTCGGGTTTTTTTTGTTTTTGACGATTTAGTTATTATATAATATCTATGTATATATAAATTATGAGGGTACATCTTGATGTTGTTGTTGCTGTTATGATATTACCACATCAGAGGGTAATAGTTTTCTTTTATCTTTATTTTGTAGTTTTCGCTAAGGTAAGAGGGGAGAGGAGTATGTGTATGGATATGGGGGAGTTTAGGATCCACGTTTGTTGGTGGTTGCTTTTTGAATTGTGTTGGTTTTGTTTTTTATTGAATTAAATGTTTGTGTTTTCTTTAATTATTGTTTTCTTGTATTTTTTATTTGAATTATTTTTTATTTGTTTCGTTTTATTTTTTTTTCTTGGGAGGGGTTTAGAGTTATTGTTTAATGTTATTTTTTTCTTTTCTTTAAATTAATTATAAATTTTTATAATTTTCTTTTGTTGTTTTCATATATAAAGTGTTCTTTGTTTTTTTGTTTTTACCGTTTTGTTGTTGTTTGTTTGTTTTTATATCGAATTATATTAATCAATTAAAAAAATAATAATATAATAATAATCATAATAATAATAATAATAGTAATTAATTATTTAATATATATTTTAAAGAAGAAAAATTGCCTCATTGCAATTGTTTGTCATCTTTTCCATTGCCACCTAACCATTCTCAATCAGCTAGAAAGCAACCATACCAGCAAGTATAACCTAGTCTCGCCGGTAAAACACAGCGTAGAGTGCATGTTGTCCTATGATGTTACTGCTGCTTCTGCTATTGTGTATATTAATCTCGCTAACCCATTGTCGTCGCTGACTGTTGTGTTTGTGTACCGCCGCCACCACCACTGGCCGATGCGCCCGTGGGATTTGTGGCATTATCAGTATTGGCTTGTGAGTCCGGTTGAGGGGCCGCCGCAGATGATCCAGGCGTCTGTGATGCTGCTGCGCCATTACCACTGGTTGTATTTGCATTTGATGCGGCATTATTATTACTGGACGTACCCGATGATGTTGAGGCATTTGTTGCATTACCCGCCGACGATTGTGAACCTATATGAAAAAAAATATAAAAACAAATTATGAGTTAAACATTGTTTTATTGGTGTAGAAATATAAAAAAAAAATTGGCATTTCATGTTGTGAAGTGACATGCATGCAAAACATCCATTTGTTAGTAGACCCCATGTTGATATATTACAATCAGCTGATCACTGCTGGTTTCTGTAAAATGCATCCAAACGTCAAATGCATATGGTGTTTTCTTTTCTGAAAAAAGTGCTTTGCCGTCATTTTGTCTGTACAGAATGCGCATTTTTAAAATGTTACCAGCAACCTAAAAAAATGCTATCATTTCAGCGGGCAGAAAAGAATTCAAAGAAGGAAACAGGGCAATCGCAGCACTCTCGTTTGTTGGCAGTGCTGAAAATGCCCGTAATTTGCCTCTATGCGTGGCACTATTTTCACAACAGAATTCGAAGCCTTTTCGCACTTTTGCCTGTTTTTTTTTTTAGAAAAGAACCTAAAAAGTACATTTTCCGGCCAAAATGCAAAAAAGTGCGCATTTTTCATAAGAAAAGAAAACGCCAATAATGTCTAACAAGCAATGTGTTATTGTTTTGCTTGTGTGGGGGCAACTCTAAACGAAATGTATCTGACAGTTAGATGTACTTGTTATATGAGTGTCATTACCTTAAATAGATGTAGGCCACGAATATGAATACAGTGTTTGTTATTGTTTTTGAAATCGATATTTTCCGATAATGTAACCTAAGCTAACCTAAAAACCTATTTTTGGAAATTTCCTTTATATTATTTATCCTAACTGTGTTTCATACACAGTACAGTACAGTACAGTAATATTTAGAAATTGGAAATTTATTGTGCAAACTGAGTAAAACAAAGAAATTTTATATATCATATCAAAAGAACTTCTTGTGAAGTGAAAATGAAGTGAAAATAAAGTGAAAATGAAGTCCAACTCAAGAAGAGCAGTTTTGGATGCACTTTGAAAATAATGGCTTAGGAAGAATTTACAATATTTATACCCTGTGCCATACTGTGGAACAAGGTATTGTAAGTTAGTGCATATGTTTGCAACACACAGAAGGAGACGATATATACATATGGTGTCTTTGGCCATAATGCTTAGGGCCGGCCCCTGAGTCGATCTAGCCATGTCCGTTTGTCTTTGAACACATTTTTGTAATCAATGTCTAGGTCGCAATTTTAGTCCAATCAACTTCAAATTTGGCCCAAGTTTTGGGTCAGAATAGAATCCTATTGATTTTGGAAGAAATCGGTTCAGTTTTAGTCCTGGTCCTCAAATGCGACTACCTTGAATCGTCCTTGATACCAACAAGCCTCTTGGTGTCGAGCAGTGATGCCATGCGTAGGGAAAAATCCTTTTCTGTAGGGATTTTTTCCTAAAATTACATCGGTAGGATGGGAAAAAAGGACAGATTTTTCATTTTTTCTACAAATGTAGGGAATTTTTCCAATTTCCAAAGTTTACTACATTTTGCAACAAGAAGAGTACTTTTCCTTAATATTCCAGATATTTGAAGCTCCCAAATATATGGTAGTCAAAGCTTCAACTAATGGAATACGCGATTCACCGTTAACGATCTTATTGTAATGATTTTATTTAGAAAAGTTCAAAAGATGTTTTTGTATTGGTATTTAATTACAAATGTGTAAATAGATTTCATTTGCAGGAATAAACACACAAAAAAATAGCTGCTAATAAATATTAACAACTTTATTTGTATGTAAAGTCTGCTGATGCTCAACAAATTTGTCTATTGAATATGAGGCATTTGTTGTTGAAATGTGTTTGTAGATGCTTGACAGAGGAAATAATAGAAATATTCTGAATTTTCAACAAATTGTTTTGTTGCGAAAATAGTTGATTGCTATCGATATGAAAACAAAAATACAAGACTGGTTACGCGCACATCGCTGAGAACATGTACGAAAGCTAAAAGAAGTATGCGAAGAATACCGTTAGAACAAAATGAGTATGAGCACATGCACGTGTATGATAGCAAGCAAAGAGCTCATTCATCAGAGAATACAGAAAAGCATTTATAAAAGTCTGTGAAAAATTTATATTTTTCAATTTGGTAGTTTCTTAAATGTGTTTGTTGTGACATATGAGATAATTAATAAAACCATATTAATATCGGGATTAGATTATTACAATTCTAATTAACTAGAATATATATCACTGGGCAAAAAGTTGCCAAAATGCTTGCTAGACCCTGGACTACTCAAATTTAAAATCATACATTTACAAAACTGAGTATAGGATTTTCGACACAAAAATGTTACATGTTCCCCGTCCAAAAATAGCATTTTTGTCATATTCCTTCTCTGTGTGTACTTAACAAAACATCTCCAAAATTGTTCCGGCAATTTTGCAATTTTGGTGCAATAATTCTGTCAATTTCAATTTAATTTTGTGTCAATACAGCAATAGATTTGTTACAGGTCATTGATAGACTCCAACAAATCACATACAAATTTTTTCGTTCAAACTCAAAAATATTTGTTGAGGATTAAACATAACGTTCAACAACAAGTATTTTGTACTGTTGGAAGCTCAACAAATTACTTACAAATTATGTTATTGAGAACACAAATTATTTGTTGCCTTCTGATGGTAACGATTGCTAACAACTTTTTTGTAATAATGGTTATTAAAAGTACAAATTAGTTTGTTGCAGGAAAATTAACAAATTACATATTATTACAATACTCATAGCCTATTGGACAAGAAGATTAAGGAAATTAGTACTATTAAGTTACTGAAAAGAACTTCTTCAATAAGCTCGAAGAAGTATTGTAATAATATGTAGTTTAAATAACTTGGACATTAAACAGTCCTGCATTGGTGTCAGGCTAACATAAAAATAGTAAATGTAGGTTTTTTATTCCGGAATATCTTCAAAAACTGCTTTACAACTGTTACGTTCACAACAGTTTTTAATGTTTTAGAAAAATGTCGTCTAGTGAAGAAAATAACATAAAACCATTCCAACAAAATTTAGAAAATAGCCTCACTGTTGACTTAAAGGGTTGGCTAGAGGCGGTCGAAAATGACGATTTTAAATACCAATGCTTGTGGAAAGTTCGTAATTTGTAGAAATCTGACCTGAAGAAACACGCGGCCATTAAAGACCACAAGAAAAATGTTGGTAGTGTTAAAAATGGGCAATGATGTTGCAATGTTCGAAATCCGAATAAAAATGTCATATTATTGAACATTTGGTCCCTTTATTGACGGATATAATCACTGACTATTAATTTTAAAGAAATTGAGTTCAATATAAAATATTTGTTATTTTCTTGCCAAATTTGTTTGAATTTAGTACCGTAGGGAAAAAATGTAGGGAAAAAAATTTTGGGCGTAGGGAAAAAAGGGGAATTTTTAGGAGCCACGTAGGGAATTTTCAAAAAACTTCCTGGCATCACTGGTGTCGAGGATCTGGACCGGGAAATTTTTCCAGCACCTGTGAGTAGACGACAGACAGAACATTCTCAATTTCCCCCCCATTTTTGCTTTGGAACCATACCGTCCAATGCTCCTCTATTAATGATAGCCATCACAAGGCTGTCTTTAGCAACTGAGGCAAACGATCTTTGATGCCTTTTGGTGGATGGCAGCTCATCCGGTGATCGTTCCCTTTTTCCAGCCTCAAGAATTCCTTGAGCCCATTTTAAGGAACCGTTTTTTTAGCCGACTGCGTGCTGATCCTAACTTCTTTAGGATAAACAAAGTATTTCTGCGTTCCTTGAATCTCTTTCATAAGGGATTACCTCCTTTTGATGTCGTTACCTTAGAAAAAGTACGACTTGTCAAAGTGTCGCCACCTGTCGACCCGTCTACAGGTCGACTAATTGGGCCTAACTCTTGGTCATTGCCCAAATTTATAACTCCAGTCGATACCCGTCCACTGGGCCCTGAAGTTAGCAACCCAGTGGATGACTTTGAATTTCGCTGCATGGTGGCTTAATATCCCACCACACTTGAAATTCTTAGTAGGTACCTATTACGATGAGTTTATCCGCTATTAAAAACACATCCGTTCCGTTCGACGGTTGTTTTAGATATAACTCCCGTATATATCTTTCGCCCGATATCTACTAATATGGCCCCAGAAACCAGAATGTAAGCCTGATTTGCTTTAAATTTTGCACAAGTAGTGCAATAAATAGTGTCGTAAATTGTGCCGAATTTGCTTGAAATCGGTTCAGATTTAGATATAGCTCTCATATATATCATTCGCCCGATATACACTTAACAGGTTGGCTGATAAGTCCCCGGTCTGACACATAGATGGCGTCGCTAGTATTAAATGCATATTATTTTTATATAGTACCAACCTTCAAATGATTCGTGTCAAAATTTGACGTCTGTAAGTCAATTAGTTTGTGAGATAGAGCGTCTTTTGTGAAGCAACTTTTGTTATTGTGAAAAAATGGAAAAAAAGGAATTTCGTGTTTTGATAAAATACTGTTTTCTGAAGGGAAAAAATACGGTGGAAGCAAAAACTTGGCTTGATAATGAGTTTCCGGACTCTGCCCCAGGGAAATCAACAATAATTTATTGGTATGCAAAAATTAAGCGTGGTGAAATGAGCACGGAGGACGGTGGATGCAGTGGACGCCCGAAAGAGGTGGTTACCGACGAAAACAGCAAAAAAATCCACAAAATGACTTTGAATGACCGTAAAATGAAGTTGATCGAGATAGCAGAGGCCTTAAAGATATCAAAGGAACGTGTTGGTCATATCATTCATCATTTGGATTTGGATATGCGGAAGCTCTGTGCAAAATGGGTGCCGCGCGAGCTCACATTTGACCAAAAACAACAACGGTGTTTGCAGCTGTTAACTCGTAATACATTCGAGTTTTTCCGTCGATATGTGACAATGGATGAAACATGGCTCCATCACTACACTCCTGAGTCCAATCGACACTCGGCTTAGTGGACAGCGACCGGTGAACCATCTCCGAAGCGTGGAAAGACTCAAAAGTCCGCTGGCAAAGTAATGGCCTCTGTTTTTGGGATGCGCATGGAATAATTTTTATCGATTATCTTGAGAAGGAAAAAACCATCAACAGTGACTATTATATGGCGTTATTGAAGCGTTTGAAGGTCGAAATCGCGGCAAAACGGCCCCATATGAAGAAGAAAAAAGTGTTTTTCCACCAAGACAACGCACCGTGCCACAAGTCATTGAGAACGATGGCAAAAATTCATGAATTGGGCTTCGAATTGCTTCCCCACCCACCGTATTCTCCAGATCTGCCACCCAGCGACTTTTTCTTGTTCTCAGGCCTCAAAAGGATGCACGCAGGGAAAAAATTTGGCTGCAATGAAGAGGTGATCGCCGAAACTGAGGCCTATTTTGAGGCAAAACGGAAGGAGTACTACCAAAATGGTATCAAAAAATTGGAAGGTCGTTATAATTGTTGTATCGCTCTTGAAGGGAACTATTTGAATAAAAATGTGTTTTTCTTTGTTAGGACTTATCAGCCAACCTGTTAACCGAACCCCAGATTTGGCTTGCAGAGCCTCTTGCAGGGGCAAAATTCATCCGATCCGGTTGAAATTTGGTATGTGTCTCCACATCATGACAGCTTATACAATAGTCATTATAATTCGCACCTATAGTTTTTGCAAATTCGCCTATCAGGCAGCGACCCGTTATAGCAGATATCAGGAGTGCTATCTGACGCCTTGAGAACACTAGCATATCTAGTGTGCGGTTTAAGTTTAAATTTATATAAAACGGCACCTAAAGGGTGATACGGTCAAAATTTGGTCAAGGGAAAACGCGTGTAAATCGGTGAAATCGTTTATTTAAAAAATCAAATTAAATTTCTTTTTCAAGTTCAATTAGTATAAAATTCAGGAAAAATATTCACTTCGGCTTTCGCTTTTCCAAATCCGAGCTTTTCCAAATCCGAGCTTTTCCAAATCCGAGCTTTTCCAAATCCGAGCCGGGCCTCACGCTTGACACCTGCCATCAGATTTTGTACAGCCACCTTGTCCACGTTCTTCGCCGTAGAAAGCCAGTTTGCCTTGAACTGCTGCTCGTCCTTAGCAGTTTTTTTGGTCTTCTTTAGGTTTCGCTTGACAATAGCCCAGTATTTCTTAATTGGGCGGAGCTCTGGCGTGTTGGGAGGGTTCTTGTCCTTGGGAACCACCTGCACGTTGTTGACGGCGTACCACTCCATGGCCTTTTTACCGTAATGGCAAGATGCCAAATCCGGCCAAAACAGTACGGAGCAACCGTGTTTCTTCAGGAAAGGCAGCAGTCGTTTATTCAAACACTCTTTCACGTAAATTTCTTGGTTGACAGTCCCGGAAGCTATGAAAATGCTGCTTTTAAAGCCACAGGTTCAGATGGCTTGTCAAACCAGATATTTCTTTGCGAACTTTGACAGTTTTATGTGCTTGAAAATATCTGCTACCTTTCCCCTTCCTTTTGCCGTATAAAACTCCTGTCCCGGAAGCTGCTTGTAGTCGGCTTTGACGTAGGTTTCGTCGTCCATTACCACGCAGTCAAACTTCGTCAGCATCGTCGTGTACAGCCTCCGGGATCGCGCTTTGGCCGTCGTATTTTGTTTATCATCGCGATTTGGAGTCACTACCTTCTTGTAAGTCGATAGTCCGGCTCGTTTTTTGGCTCGATGCACGGTTGTAGACGATACACCCAGCTTATTTGCGGCATCTCGGAGAGAGAGGTTAGGGTTTCGCTTGAAACTACCGGCAACTCTCTTTGTCGTCTCAGCGGGTTCCGGTTTTCGATTTCCCCCCGATCCAGACTTTCTGGCTGTCGACAAACGTTCCCCAAAGACTTTAATTACATTTGTAACGGTTGATTTGGCAACTTTTAGCGATTTTGCCAGCTTTGCGTGCGAGTAACTCGGATTTTCGCGATGCGCGAGCAAAATTTTGATACTCTGCTCTTCTTGCAAGGACGGCATTTTGACAACTGAAGAGTGAATTCCAAAATCAAAATAGGAGCAACATTCTACACACACACACCTTCAAAATGAGGGGTGTTCAGGTTTTTTAAATGCAAAATTGAAAGAAATACGTCAAGTTTATATTGACCGTATCACCCTTTACACAAAACAATTTTATTAAAAATTTAGTTGATACAATTAAAAATTAATTGAAATTAGAAGTGTTCAATTAAACAAGTGGTTGTAAATGTTAACGTTTTCATTAAAAAAAATTATTGATTATTTTATTTAAAAAAATAATTAATTTATTAATTAAAATGAAATGATCCAATTTAAACAAATATTGAAATGTGTATAGTTTTCATTTAAAAAAATAATTTATAGATTTAAAATCCGGGATGGTCAGGGTCGAACTGTCGTCTTCTATATAATTTTTTTTTAATGTATAAACTGATGTTATAAACTGATTTTTTTACATAAGTTTTTTAATTGATTCAATTAAATTCAATTTTTGTGAGAAAAATAATTAAAATTTCAATCGATTCCGTTAAAATATTAATCGAATTCTTGACTTTGAGTCAATTATTTAAATGAATCAATTAAAAAATTCGGTATAAAATTCAACTATTTTTTTTTTAATAAAAATTCATTTTGTTTCCAACTAAAATAATTTGATTAAATTTATTATTTTACTACACTCGGAAATAATGCCAAATTTACAGAAGCCTTTAAATTTCTATTAAATACAGAGCGGTCATGCTAACATCCAAAGTTTCCATAGGCAAGAATTGTTATATTAAATATTTGAGCACAAAAATCTACTTAAGCGAGTATTATTTGGGCAAATAGAAAACTATATTTTAAATTAGTAGTTATTCAACCATAACCAAATTTGGTGTTAGAATTTTGTTTTTACTAGGAGCATATACAAAATTTATATACTTACAGAAAATAAAATCTAATAAACACACTCATATATACACAACCAGGGTTATAATTACCACAAGATCCATTAAAAAAACCAAATAGATAAAAAAAATAAGACAAAGAAATACCAAATTTATGAATTATAATAATTTATGAAAATTATTATTATTTTTTTAATTTTAAACATATCAATTGATTTTTATAAAATAATTTAATTTTTTTTAATAAAAGAATTTTAAAGTTCCTGCTAATTTATTATTGAATCAATTTTTATAGAATTTTATTGTTTTAGAGAATTTTATTATTTTTTATATATTTTTATATTTTTAAAATTCTTGTTTAACCCCCATTTTCTTGAAGCCCCGTTAGTGCTTCGTTAGCTAACGAACTTCTTCTAAACCGTACTATGGCCATATCTGTCATCTTTCCAATATATTCCATATGCCAGTTAGGAACTTAACTGCTGAACATTTTTCAGTTAATGTTAACCGGTGAGAAGATATTTCCATTTCATTTTCTGTTAAGTGGCAGTTAAAGCCTAACGGAGCTATATGAAAATGACCGTAAATCATTTAATTTTTTAGTTAAATCAATATATTTTTTAACTGAATCAATCAAGTTTTTCTTTTATCAATACTGGAATACTGGAAATTTTGCTTGACTCTAATAATTTTCATGTTTTTCAATAAAATAAAAAAAGTATCTTAAAAAAAAAAAACTAAAGCAAAATATTGTTAAAAATATTATTCTAAAGTTTAAAGATTTTTTTCCAATTTTTCATGAAACTTTCTTATTAAATTGTATGGCATTTCTTAGTCTCATTTTCAAAGAAAAAAAAAAAGAAAAATAGATTTTTGTTAATTTTATATTATATAGTTAATTTTATTTTTTTTTTCCAATTTTTCATGAAAATTTCTTATTAATTTGTATGGCATTTCTTAGTCTCATTTTCAAAGAAAAAAAAAGAAAAATAGATTTTTGTTAATTTTATATTATATAGTTAATTTTATTGATTTTCTTTGTTTTTGTTGTCTTAGAGTTTGATGCATTTTTTTTAAACATAATTATATTTTTAAGAATTTAAACTAATTTTAAAGCATTTTTTTTCTTCATAGAGTTGTGGGTGAAAGAGAATTTTTTTTACTATTATTATAACAAAGTTTAAAAAAAGCTAGTGGTGGGGAATTTCTTTTTTTTTTGTATCTATATATAAATGTATATATAAACGATATATTTATAAGACAGATGAAGAACTAATAAACAAAAAAATAACTAAAATGTGTTGATATGTGTTATATGCTAGAAAATAATAAGAGGTACCACGATAATATTCCAAATATATTCCAAAACATAATTTTAAACAAAAAAATACTTGCATTTACTTAATGTTTCCCAAATTATAGACGAAGGTTAAAAATAGGATATTTGCATTGAGTGAATGGTAAGTCGATATCGATGTCTGCTACTACATTCAAAAGAACATGCTGGTAATTATAACAAAAAAATTTGTTTTATTTCATCGTGTTTTGTCTGCTGAAAAGCCCAAATCCGTTGACATCTAAATCAGCTTTTGTTGCCTCGACAAGGGAAATCAGTCTTGACAACTAAAACAGCTTTTGCTCTCTCGACTAAACATATTTGCTATTTCAGCAATACAGCGTTGCTGATTCAAAAACTACTGCTCTTTTGGCAAACAAATATGTTGGCTATTTCAGCAAACTAAGTAATTGCTGACTAAGTAATTTTAACTGCATTTACATCATAAAATTGAGCAGCTGTAATGATTTTTTTTGTGCTATTTTTAAAATTTGGTTATCCATCGTCACAGTGTTTTTTTTTACGAATGTATTACAACCAAAAAATGTGGTTAAAAATTCTAAAATGCTATCTGCAAAGTGTTTTGTCTGCTGAAAAGGCCAAATTCGTTGACATCTAAATCAGCTTCTGTTCTCTCGACAAGGGAAATCAGTCTTGACAACTAAAACAGCTTTTGCTCTCTCGACTAAACATATTTGCTATTTCAGCAATACAACGTTGCTGATTCAAAAACTACTGCTCTGTTGGCAAACAAATATGTTGTCTATTTCAGCAAACTAAGTAATTGCTGACTAAGAAATCTTAACTGCATTTACACCACAAATTTTTTTTTTGCTATTTTTAAAATTTGGTTATCCATCGTCACAGTGTTTTTCTACGAATGTATTACAACCAAAAAATGTGGTTAAAAATCCTAAAATGCTATCTGCAAAGTGTTTGATTGCTGTTATGCCCAAAATTTGTGGGTAATTTGGTAAAAATAAAAAAAAAAAAAATTATTTCAAAAATAGCATTCGGTGTCTATTGTTACATTTTTGTAATTTGTATACAAGACATTTTCGTTATATATTTGATTGCAATCAAATTAAAATACAGAATTAAAAAAAAATGTTTAAAAAGTCTGATATGTTAGCAAACAGTGACTGAGTTTTTTTTTAATTTTAGCAGAATTTTCTAATGTATCTACTAACAAATTCCTTAAAGTGTGGGGTTTAGTAATTTCGTACTATTAGCTGTCAATAATATTTTCCAACAGATAGACCTCTGTTTCAGCAGATTGTTTTACTATTAACACCAACATTATTCTTTGAGTGTTGATAATAGACTCTTGCAATGAAAAAAATCAACGATTTAGTGATCGAAATTTCACCGAGAAATTTATATTGAATTAATTGTAAATATTTTTATGTAACTAATAATCGATTATCAATACAAAGAAATACTCAAATACCATTCACTTCTATGACATTTAAATCGTTACCTATTTTTTTAAAGTAAATTGTATATTATTTGCAAATTTTTAGGTCTCTCATTACTTTCTCAATTAAATAACAATAAAATGATATGCTGAAATCAATATTTGTTTTTTTTACATGACTTAAAACGAAAGGAGAGGGAAGATCCAGGATAAAAAACTTTCTCATTTTGATTAACATAACAAAAAATAATAATGTTGATGCTTATACAGGGTTTTTTTTCTCATAACAAATAATAATAATAAAAAAATATATATAGATTTTTTTTAAGTATAGTTTTGTTTTTATTATTTCAACTAATTAAAGATTTGGTATATTGTTTCATATTGATAGACTTAAGTTCTTTTGTTATACTTAAAACAAAATTACACAGGAGATAATTTTGAAAAAAAAAAAATTGCTTTCTTTAATTTTCCGTATACAATATAGAAACAAAATTGTAAAATAAGTAAGAAAAATTAAATCTTGACTAATAAAAAAAAAAAATATCTTCACAAACAATAAAAGCAATAGGAAAAAAAGGAGAAACTAAAAATACAAGACCAAAATAAAATATATATTTAATGCTAAAGAAAATTGTTTTATATATTTGTTTTTCTCAATTGTTTATGATTAAATTTTTTTTGTATTAAATTATATTATATTGTCGTTTGTTTGTTTTTTTCTTTTCTTTTCTTCTTTCATATATATCAATAAAGATATATAAATAGTAGGTATAAATAATTATTACATGTGTTATAATAACGTATGAAAAAAGATGTGGTAGAGAACTACATATATATTTTTTTTAAATATTTTTTTTTATTATATTGAATATTTTAATTATGCCACTATGAATCTGTAAAAAAAATTAAGAAAGAAAAAAAAGATACAAAAAAATAGGAAATAAAATAACATATACATTTTATGAATTTTTAAATCTAAACTGCCAAAATGAAGGTTTGAACCAAAAATAAGGATTTAAATTGAACAAATAAAACGTATATAAATGAAATGAAAAAAAATATATATATAAAACATTGCATTTAATTTAATGAAAAAAAAAAAATACTTTTAAAAAAAATCTTAACGAGGCGAGAAATATGTTTGCAAAATGTCTATGCATTACGATAAAGTATAAAAAAAAGCGAAGAAGCAGAATATTTCATTAACAAAAAAAAAAAACATATAGAGCAATTTAACATTTATGTTACAAACACACAAACAGAGAAACAACTTAACAAAGCCAAGCATAAATTATTGCATTCAAAATTTCAATTTTTTAGTAAAAATCTAATCAGTCATTAAACTTAAATGGATTCGAACTTTATATTTAATAAAAAAAATAAGAACATTTTCCCACATTTTAAATCTACAAGTTAAATTTCACCCTTCAATTATTTTTTTGTTCCACAACTTAATTATTTTAAAATAACTGTTTTCTATTCGTTATTAGCTGTGGTCGATTCTAATCGACTTTTCGATACTATTAACAGTCGATTTTTTTTCCAACATCAAAATAAGCCGATGGTCTATCATAAAAAGTCAATTCAGCAATTTCGACTAACATAAAAGTCAAGACGATTTTGAAAAAATATCTATAGTTAATTAGTTGAAATTGACGATTACAAAAAGTGGACTAAACGAAATCTCAAATTTTGAAATTTGATGGCCTGAAATAAAATTTTGTACTAATTCCCTACCTAAATTCCATTTTATCCCAATAAAGGTAATTTTTTCTATAGCCTAGCATAAGAGTAAGTTTACAAATCTGAAGAAACCGTAAATCGTACGAGACCCCATTCGAAAGAAAAGCTGTCACTCGAATTCGAATAAATTTGCAAAAAAAAAAAAAAAACTTTCGAAATAGAAGAGCCAAAATAATTTTTCTTTCATTCTTTCATTTGTGGCTTCAAATTACAAAATAAAGTAAAATACAAATAAAATCGAAATAAAAATAAAATCGAAAGCTTCTGTATGAGATAGGGGAACATGGCAAATTTAGAAGTTCACCATCATTTCAAAATTGAGAGCAAAATATAGACGGCTCTACCATAGGTTTTGTATTTAGGACTAAATGGGATTAAAATTTGTACGGAAAGAAAATGAGGGAAAAACTAGTGTATATACCCTTAAGGGTGAGTATTAAATTCGAGTTTAGCCGCTCAAATCGTCATTTTTTCACTAAAGTGAAAACTAAATCAGTAAAAAACCCCAGAAACTTATACATATTTGTTGCAGATTTCATTATGGACTTGATGGAGAATATCCCAAAGCAAATTTTCACAAAGTTTGTATTCTTAAAAATGGATTATTAAAGAAAAGTAATCGTGAAAAATGACGATTTTAGCGGCTAAACTCGAACTTAGTACCCACCTTAAGGCTACATTTTTTGCCGATATGAAATCCACATAATTGCACAGAAAAAGTTTCACGAAAATTTTTTTAAATTACATTTTTTGCCGATATGAAATCGACATAATTGCACAGAAAAAATTTCACGAAAATTTTTTTAAATTAAAATCTTAATTGAGTTTTAAAAAATATTCAATTAAAAATTTAATTGATTCACCAAATTTTTTAATTGAACAAAAATCAATCACAAAAATTAATAGCATCAATTAATTTTTTAATTGGATCAATTAGTTTCTTAATTGACCTTCAATTAATTTTTTAATTGATACTATCATTTCTGTAATTGAAGACATTTCAATTAAAAAATTAATTAGATCAATTAATTTCGAGATTGAATCAGAAAAAAAATTGTGTGTGAGAATGGGGTAACTAAAGTTGCCAATATAATCTGAACCTCTTTAGAAAATACGAAACCCCATTCGAATAAATTTGGGGTTTGGAATTCGAATTCGAATAAATTTGGTGGGTATGGAAAGAAAATTAGGGGAAAACTAGTGTATGTAACCCTAAGACTACATTTTTTTGTCGAATGAAATCGACATAATTGAAAGTGGGGTAACTAAAGTTCCCGTGTACAAATTGGGGGATCTATTTATATATGATTATATCTCAAAATTGGCCACTTTAGATCTGAGCAGGTTTACACAGATAGTTATGATGAGACAGAATTAGATATAATTATATATAATTCCATACATGAGTTGGTCTAACATCAGATCCAACTATATATAGGAATATATATAATTATATCTAAGACATTAGATCTAGGCCAATATTGAGATCCGATCAGATCAGATCTAATTCCATAGTAAATAGATATGATTAGATCTTACTATTTTTCGGATCCACTCATATATAATCGTATCAAATTAGATCTCTCAACTGTTACTCGGGTTGTCAATATAATCTGAACCTCTTTAGAAAATACCAGATATACTGAAGGGGTTTTAAATGCCTTTTATTAAAGCATATAATCCATAACCTTCTAACAATGGCGGCAGGCATGTTTACTATTGGCTGTCTGTGTTGTATTTCATATTTAATAGAATAGAAAATAATATATTTTTTGTTTTGCTCTTTGAAATTAAAAATATTGGGAATACCAATTGAATTAATGGATTTTGGTTTTTCTTTTTCGAATGGCTTAAAATTTCAATCAATTCTCAACCCAAAAATTGAAAACAAAAAATTAAAAAAAAAAACTCAAATTCATTCAAAATAGAGTGATTCTTTTTCCTTCGAATGGGCTTTTCGTTCGATTTACAGAACAGGGAAGAAATTCAAAACATTTCCTACTAAACACTCATAATTCAATTTTTCTTAAATAGCAACATTTATATTTCTCATGTTCACTTTCTATGAAATAAAATTTATGTCCTTTTATTAAAACCAGGCTTTTCAAAGGTAATCAAATATTTTTTTTAATGTTATATGCCATCACCAAAGTAGTAGTAGTACAAACAAACTAAATACCAATTGAAAAGCATGCCTATTGTTATATAACATAATTAGTTTAACCGTATAATCCCTGCGTTATGTGTTTGCCATTTTGGACATGTAGATAACAATGTAGGTATGAGACGAAAATCAAAATGATATTATTTAGACTAACCTGTAGCTGTTTGCGATGCAGCTCCCGGCGTAGTATTATTGGCCGTGGTAGCAGCACTTGTGGCATTTGCTGAAGAGGAACCAGCAGCAGCGGAAGATGTTGCACCACCAACTTCACCGCCAGCTCCAGCAGTACGATGTGCACTATTCTGCAGATGTTTTGGCAACAATTGTGGTATTAAGCTTGGTTGTATTGAAAGTTCTAAAATATGATTAAAAAAGAAAAAAACAAAAGATATTAAGTAAAAAAATTTTAAAATTGAAATACAAATTTTATTTCATCTTACCATGTTCTGTAAAGTTGAATAGTGGAGGCATTTCCCTGCCATTTGGTAATGTATGATTACCTTCTTGACGTAATTCATCAAAGAATGGATGGGCGCATGCTTTCAATGGAGTTATACGTGCACTTGGTGTGTATTCCAATAGTTGTGATACCAAATTTATAGCTTCTGGTGGTGTACGTATACGGAAAACCTAGAAAATAGAGTTTTATGAAGAAATTAAAACAATAAATCATAAAACAATGTTGGTGTTATAGGTATGAGTGAGGTATTAGGAGGTTTAATTTTTATTAGTTGGGATAAGGAGAGTTAAGTATTTAAGGTTATTAGGAGTTTTAGTAGAAAACACAGAAAAACAAAAACAAAAAGCTTTATAGCAAAATCATTAAAAAAATGTTTGCAAAAATTTGGGTTTTTTTTATTGATAAAGGACAATTGGTACATTTTGTACCTGTTGAGAAAATAAGCATTTTAATAACCAGTTTCTCATCCTCCGATTAATATTTAATGAGAGGATAAATTACCGGTTAGTAAGCATTTTGTATGGGATCAGCTGTTTTATCACCACGATAAATAATTTACAAGAGATTGAGCAACATGCCCTAAATGTTCTCTAATTAAATCAGTTGCTAAGGAAAAAATGTATACGCCTGTTCAGAGATTTGTTTACAGAAGGGAATAACGAACACAGGATTTCTACTTAACACTAAACAATTTAAACAATTCTTATCTATTTTACTTCATTTATTTGAAGGACAATGTAGCACCTCGAAAAAAAATAATTAATATAAATTAATATAAATAAAAGGTAATTAAATAAGCCTATTTGTGCAGAAACCTATTTCACTTCAAAAATAAATGAAAACAAACTTATTCCTGTTAAATCTTAACGAAAGCTAGATTGAAAAAGGAAATGCGCATCAATTTATTTAAACTATTCCTTTTTAAATCGAATTATTTCAATAAAGTAATCGCACAAAGCGAATATATTACCGGTCTTATTTCAGAAAAAATTGGAGGAATGCGATTTTTTTTTATTACGAAGGAAAACATTCCCATTCATAAACGAATAAATTCCATCCAATAAGCCGATTTCCATTCCTTCTTAAGACTCTGGATACTATTGAAATAATATAATCACAATAAAAGGCTATAGTGAATTTAAGAAACGTCTCATTACCAAATATTCAAACTGGTGTTTTGCACTTATTAGATGTTCTGGAAATAATATCAGTGCAACAATATTCTGTAGCTCATAGAAATGATTGAACTATTGAAGAATAGGTTAGGGAAGCCAGATTGGTCTCTACACACAAAAAAAAATTATTTCTGATTTAATCACGAAATAATTGATCCAATTAATTTTTTAATTGAAATATCTTCAATCACAGAAATGATAGTATCAATTAAAAAATTAATTGATTTTTCTTTCACATTTAAAAATTTGTTGAATCAATTAAATTTTTAAATGAATAAATGAATTAAGACTTTAATTGGAAAAATTTTCCAGATTTTTTTTTTCTGCGTAGCTTCAATAAAACGACATTAGCAAAAAACTACCTTTAGTGCTAATCGCCAAACATCAGCTGTAACAACGGCAGTAAGGCTATGCGCCGTCAAAATAATGCCAGCTATACAAAACACAATGGATTATATTCTGATCATAAACTGCCGCCAATCTCTAAACGAGATGACTGCAAAGCTCATTACATTCCACGAAACTACAAAGCAAATGTGTTGGGAAGTCTGGCAACTTCCTCACATATTTACTCAGAGAGAATAAAAATACAAGAGGACGACAATTTCTCTTCTACAAAAACAACAAATCTCAACCGCATAGATGTCGCACAATGCATGCAGCTTTGGTGTAACCGACGTTGCGGTCGAAGCGCTGTTTTGATAAATTCTTTATAAAGGCATCGGCAGTTATAATTTAAAATAGTCTCCTAAAAAATTTAATAGAATGAAAAGATTTATATAATAGAACATTTGTTATTACAAAGTAGATTTTAAATCCTATTTTCCTTATGTTTCGTAAAGCCGGCAGAGAACTGAACTGGGTGACGACGACGCAAATTGTATGATATTTGAGAGAAGCGCCGACAAAAACTGCATGATATTAGAGAAATGTTCCTCATGACCAAAGATAATTGAGAAGAAGATGCAGTCTTGTCATAGCAAAACTGAAGCACCAGAGGACTCTGCCAACAAAATATCATAAAGTTTGCGTCGACGTTTCTCTCAAATGTACTGCCGTTTGCGTCGGAAAATATCATAACATTTGTATTTTCATAACTTTCTGAATAAAAACCCACAAAAGCAATACCAAAACGATTGTAGATAATTAAAATAAAACGTATGTGTATTTTAAAGCGAATAT
The DNA here is from genome assembly GCF_050003625.1 of Haematobia irritans. Lineage (NCBI taxonomy): Eukaryota > Metazoa > Arthropoda > Insecta > Diptera > Muscidae > Haematobia > Haematobia irritans. The sequence goes on along the minus strand of NC_134399.1, from coordinate 33,266,671 downwards.
TCATTATGGTTTTTTGTGAATATTGCCGTTTAATTTTATTCCTGGGCAGAGCTGCTTTGGAAAAAATTGACAAATAAAACAATTTTTTTTCTCATAGCCCTCTACACCTTGACATTTGTTTTCTCTTTATAAGAGCACAATGCTTAATCTTGTTATACTCAATTATCTTTGTCATGACTGCCACCAGAGTTGCCAGTATTGGGGATTTTCCCCCAAATTGGGGATATTTTTTCGTGAATGGGGACGAAATTTCTGAGTTGGGGACTTGGGGATTTGTTGGGGAATTTCCATAAATTTGGGGATTTTTGTGGGGATTTTTCGAGAAATCGATTTAATCTTTTTTAACAAAATTTTATTTCTATAGAAAATTTTGTCAAAAATTTATTCCTATCTAGAAAATTTTGTCAAAATTTTATTCCTTTTTTTTTGCCAAAAATTTCTTTTAATAGAAAATTTTGTCAAAATTTTATTTCTATTGAGCATTTTCTCAAAATTTTATTTCTATAGAAAAATTTCTCAAAATTTTATTTCTATAGAAAATTTTGTCAAAATTTTATTTATATGGAAAATTTGGTCAAAATTTTATTTCAATGTAGAAAATTTTTTCAAAATTTTATTTCTATGTAGAAAATTTTGTCAAAATTTTATTTCTATGTAGAAAATTTTCTCAAAACTTTAATTCTGTGTAAAAAAAATTCTCAAAATTTTATTTCTATGTAGAAAAATTTCTCAAAATTTTATTTCTATATAGAAAATTTTGTCAGAAGTTTATTTCTATAGAAAATTTATGAAGTACCTCTTTGCAAAATCTACCAAAATACCAAACTATAAAAAATCTACCATTTCTGGTAGAATTCTACCAATTTTGGCAAAGTGATGCCATCCAATTTTACTACATGAATATTTAGAAGTTAATTTTCGTTCATAAATACAAGGTGAACGAATTCCCATTTTCATATCTCCAGCATTTTGGTGTTGTGGTTTCAAATCTTGATCATATTGCAGCTTGCTGGATTTGACATTTTTTTATTAGTGATTTTCTACAGCAAAGCCTTTTGCTTTGTTTGTTTAACAGAATGAGAGGACAACACCAGTGACATAGGTTTTAATTTTATTTATTTATTTTATTCCCGTTGATGATTTCCGAAGGAAATCGAAATATCGAATTATAAAAAAATAAACCAGAAAATAAAACTCTGACTTCGAGCTTGAATTTACAAAAAGAAAACAGAAGGTAAAAAAACTTGTCAAAAATATATTGGAGATGTTTGTGAGGAATTTAAGTTTATATTGGGGATTTTTGGGGACGAAAACATGACAATTTGGGCATAAGAGCCAGAAAAATACTGGCAACACTGACTGCCACCTACTGACGCAGTTTCGCTTCACAGCTTCGTTCTCTTGTCTTTTTATTCTCTCTGATTTACTGTTATCTAGAATGTTTTGTAAAATCTTTGGACAACTGCAAACTCATCTCTAACTTAACGAAATCATTAAATGTTCATTACTGATGGCTTTGATAAAGGATCGTTAGTTTCTGTAGAATTGCAGCCCGTTATTCTGGGCTCATTTAGACTATATTCAGTTCATGGGGATACCACAAGTGGTGAACTTCTCTCTTATCAACGAGTGCTACCGGATTCTATGTTTAAACCGAGTCCGGTGTTTCACATTGCTATGAAATCACTTTGATAAGCTTTGAAACTCTCAGAAATGTCATCAGCGTTACTGAGAGGTGAAAATCCACTGCTGAAAATTTTTTGGGTATTTGCGTGCAACTGGGATTGAAATTATTACTCTTTGCATGCAAGGTGCGTATGCTAACAATTGCACCAGGGATGGTTACCGATTGAGGGTTTTAAGAAATTTTACGTAAAACGACTGATGATAGGTAAATAAAAACTCCCATCAGATCATTAAGATGAAAATTCAAGTAATGATACGGTTGGTACCAAATTTGATCTAAAAAATACATATTTGCTCTCAAAATACGACTTGTACAACAAATGGTTTTCTAATGTAAATTAGATTAGAGTAAAAAAAAATATATAATGTAAAAAAACATAATGCTACACAAGATTAACCTTTATGTGATTTCATATCATATACATTTCTCCCCTTTATTTTTTGTGACACAATATAATCGGTAAAACTTTATGGCTAGTTTGCACAAAAATTATATACATGCATTTATTTGCATAATAAGCAAAACACGTGTTTTGTTTTACTGTTTATCAGTAGTTTCAAAAAAATATTACACAGCCACTTGTCAAGTATTAGTTTTTAAAACTAAAGCCCACTTGTATGGTTATTGAGCATTATCAGTCTTACGTTATTACATTAACAATGTAAAGCATAAAAATTTAAAGCATATATACAATATGTGTGTTTTTAAGGCAATTCCATAAGCCTTTCAGAGCCAAACATATAAACTTATTTACTGAGCAGTGTCTTCATGTCTAATGAGCCAAATGCCATAAAACAAAAATCAACGCAGTTTTAGCGAAAGAAAAACACACAAAACCTTATCGCTTGAAGCGGTATGAAAAACGAAATTAAGCTTTTTAAGTGTAAAAAAATATTGTGGTAATGTCTCTTTAGACTTTCGACTAAGAGTTAGGGTTTAGGAAAATTTTTTGTGCCAAAAAACGCAACTTTTGAGGTTAGATTCGACTAACAATTGACCAATTAAAAAAAAAAAAGTTAAAATATGAAATTAAAATTTAAAACTCTTATTTAATGCGTTTTTCCTTTTGGTGCGTATTCCTTCCATCACCCTGCGCATGTGGTAGTGGTGGTGGTAATAGTTTACAAGGTTCGAAATGCCGGGGTTTTGTTTATGGGTTCATGGTGTAAAGTGTATGGTCACTTGAAGTAGAAGAAGAAGCTTACTCTTAAACGTTGTTTCTGGTTTAGGGCATTTGGAAATTGGGTACGCTCAAGTAAAGACTGTAAATAGTGGATTGTTTTTCCAATTAGACAAGTTAAGACAAGAAATTAAAATTAAAAAATAAATAATTGTTAAAGGCATATATAGAATAGAAAAATATTGTTAATACAGAGGGGCAAATGAAAACAATATAGCCATGTTTTGTGTCTACCATAGTAAAATGCTTTATTAGGTCTACATTTTGTTTTTTTTCTTTTTGGAGAAATAAATATCACTTATGAAATTGAGCCAGGAATAGGTTAAAGGAGATGGCATAGAGGAATTGAATTGAATCGTCTACGATTATTTAGGTTTACTTACTTTCTGCCATGGATGACTCTTAATTTGTGGAAATTTGAATTCCGTATAGTTGGGATTCATTTCACGAATTTGTTCTCGTGTAGGTGTGCCCAAAACTTTGATCACTTCAACCAATTGATCGACACCGGAATCGCCGGGGAATATGGGTTGGCCCAAAAGTAATTCTGCTAATACACAACCGGCACTCCATACATCTAAATAAATTAAATAAATATATCCATAAATTATTGTATTATATTTTTTGGTATAAGAAATAACTTACCAATTTTTGTGGTATAATTTATAGCGCCAAATATCAATTCGGGGGCACGATAGTATCGTGAACAGATATATGAGACATTTGGTTCGCCATGCAACAATTGTTTAGCACTGCCAAAATCGCATAATTTTAATACAGCGGTCTCTGGATCCAATAGTAAATTTTGTGGTTTAATATCACGATGACATATACCCAATGAATGTATGTAAGCCAAACTTCTGAACAATTGATACATGTAAAGCTAAAACAAAACAAATTTGAAAATTTAATAATAATCCAAACAATTGAGGTATGAAAATTAAACACCCAGAAAAAAAAAATAATCCTGTGGTTTAATTAATGAGACAATTTGAGACAAAAGATTTTGAATTGTAAAAAAGTTACATGTAATTTTACGATACATCTATTATAGCACTTAATAGGCTTCCTATGTATTGTATTGATATGTACATATATGTATTGATGTTTGAAAATAAAATTATATTAAATAAAATGTACCCTACTACAATTTCTATATAAGATTTGGTAATAATCCGAATAAAAATAAAAATAATAAAGAAATATTGTTTTAATTTTTGGTGATTTTTTTCAGACGGTCTATTTATGGATTCTTTTGTTATTTCTTTTTAATTTTTTGAGAATGTAGACTTTTTCTACCATTCTACTTTTTAACATTATTTTCCTAAAAGTAGGCAATGATATTATCACATAAATATACTCAATATGGTAACCAACACGGTTGCCACTCGTGTCAAAAATAATCTACTCGTGTCAAAAATAATCTACCAATTTTACCACAAATCTACGCAATTAAAAAATATATATTTTGAAGTCTTTGATCAAATTTATGTGGTTTGTATGAAAAAAAATATTTTTTCTTCAATTGAATGAATGACCCGGAGGTCCCTGCGACAATTTTTTGGGTATGCAAATTAAAATTTTTAGAGATATTGATTTTATAGAAAATTTTGTTAAAATTTTATTTCTATAGAAAATTTTTTCAAAATTTTATTTCTATAGAAAATTTGGTCAATATTTTATTAAAAAAACAAAGCAAACAATAATAAATATTACTACTTAAATATATTCAATATGGACGAACACGGTTGCCACTCGTGTCAAAAATAATCTACCAAAATTTTGAAGAAAAATTTACCACAAATCTACCCAATTAAAAAAATATATATTTTGAAGTCTTTGATCAAATTTATGTGGTTTGTATTAAAAAAAAATTTTTTCTTCAACTGAATGAATGACCCTGGGGACCCTGTGACAATTTTTGGGTATGAAAATTAAAATTTTTTAAAGATATTGAATTTATAGAAAATTTTGTTAAAATTTTATTTCTATAGAGATTTTTATCAACATTTTATTTATATAGAAAAATTTCTCAAAATTTTATTTCTGTAGAAAATTTTCTCAAAATTTTATTTCTATAGAAATTTTTCTCAAAATTATTTCTATAAAAAAATCTAAAAAGTTTATCTCTATAAAAAAAATTCTCAAAAATTTATTTCTATATTTCGGTTGACTTCGTCAAAACCGTTTTCAAGGCTGAAGTGAAACAAAAAACAGAATTTTTTTTATTAAATTTCATTACAAAAATCACTAACAAACAAAACCAAACAATAAATTATTAAACTATTATAATTTACATTTGTTCTGGTGTACACAGCTTCACACTCTGTTTTACAAAAAAAAAAATTATTTCTATATAAAATTTTCTCAAAATTTTATTTCTATAGAAAATTTTGTCAAAATTTTATTTCTATATAAAATTTTCTCAAAATTTTATTTCTATAGAAGTTTTTCTCAAAATTTTATTTCTATATAAAATTTTCCCAAAATTTTATTTCTATATAAAATTTTCTCAAAATTTTATTTCTATTGAAAATTTTGTCAAAATTTTATTTCTACAGAAAATTTTCTGAAAATTTTATTTCTATAGAAGATTTTCTCAAAATTTTATTTCTATAGAAAATTTTCTCAAAATTATTTCTATAAAACAATCTACATTTTATTTCAATAGAAAATTTTGTCAACATTTTATTTCTATAGAAAATTTTCTCAAAATTTTATTTCTATAAAAAAATCTATATTTTATTTCTATAGAAAATTTTCTCAAAATTTTATTTCTATAGAAAATTTTGTCAACATTTTATTTCTATAGAAAATTTTCTCAAAATTTTATTTCTATAGAAGTTTTTCTCAAAATTTTATTTCTATATAAAATTTTATTTATATAAAAAAACTGAAAATTTTATTTCCATAGAAAATTTTGTCAACATTTTATTTCTATAGAAAATTTTGTCAAAATTTTATTTCTATAGAAAATTTTGTCAACATTTTATTTATATAGAAAATTTTCTCAAAATTATTTCTATAAAAAAATCTAAAAAGTTTATCTCTATAAAAAAATTCTCAAAAGTTTGTTTCTATAGAAAATTTTCTCAAAATTTTATTTCTATATAAAATTTTCTCAAAATTTTATTTCTATAGAAAATTTTCTCAAAATTTTATTTCTATAGAAAATTTTCTCAAAATTTTATTTCTATATAAAATTTTCTCAAAATTTTCTTTCTATAGAAGTTTTTCTCAAAATTTTATTTCTATATAAAATTTTCCCAAAATTTTATTTCTATATAAAATTTTATTTCTATTGAAAATTTTGTCAAAATTTTATTTCTACAGTAAATTTTCTGAAAATTTTATTTCTATAGAAGATTTTCTCAAAATTTTATTTCTATAGAAAATTTTCTCAAAATTATTTCTATAAAAAAATCTACATTTTATTTCTATAGAAAATTTTGTCAACATTTTATTTCTATAGAAAATTTTCTCAAAATTTTATTTCTATAGAAGTTTTTCTCAAAATTTTATTTCTATAGAAAATTTTCTCAAAATTATTTCTATAAAAAAATCTAAAAAGTTTATCTCTATAAAAAAAATTCTCAAAAGTTTGTTTCTATAGAAAATTTTCTCAAAATTTTATTTCTATATAAAATTTTCTCAAAATTTTATTTCTATAGAAAATTTTCTCAAAATTTTATTTCTATAGAAAATTTTCTCAAAATTTTATTTCTATATAAAATTTTCTCAAAATTTTATTTCTATAGAAGTTTTTCTCAAAATTTTATTTCTATATAAAATTTTCCCAAAATTTTATTTCTATATAAAATTTTATTTCTATTGAAAATTTTGTCAAAATTTTATTTCTACAGTAAATTTTCTGAAAATTTTCTCAAAATTATTTCTATAAAAAAATCTACATTTTATTTCTATAGAAAATTTTGTCAACATTTTATTTCTATAGAAAATTTTCTCAAAATTTTATTTCTATAGAAGTTTTTTTCAAAATTTTATTTCTATAGAAAATTTTCTCAAAATTTTATTTATATAAAAAAAATTCTGAAAATGTTATTTCTATAGAAAATTTTGTCAAAATTTTATTTGTATAGAAAATTTTGTCAAAATTTTATTTCTATAGAAGTTTTTCTCAAAATGTTATTTCTATATAAAATTTTATTTTTATAGAAAATTTTCTCAAAATTTTATTTATATAAAAAAAATTCTGAAAATTTTATTTCTATGGGAAATTTTGTCAAAATTTTATTTCTATAGAAAATTTTCTCAAAATTTTATTTCTATAGAAAATTTTGTCAAAATTTTATTTCTATATAAAATTTTCTCAAAATTTTATTTCTATAGAAAATTTTGTCAAAATTATTTCTATAAAAAAAATTGTATTTTATTTCTATAGAAAATTTTGTCAAAATTTTATTTCTATAGAAAATTTTTTCAAAATTTTATTTATATAAAAAAAATTCTGAAAATTTTATTTCTATAGAAAATTTTGTCAAAATTTTATTTCTATAGAAAATTTTGTCAACATTTTATTTCTATAGAAAATTTTCTCAAAATTTTATTTCTATAGAAAATTTTGTCAAAATTTTATTTCTATAGAAAATTTTGTCAACATTTTATTTCTATAGAAAATTTTTTCAACATTTTATTTCTATAGAAAATTTTGTCAAAATTTTATTTCTATAGAAAATTTTCTCCAAATTTTATTTCTATAGAAGTTTTTCTCAAAATTTTATTTCCATTGAAAATTTTCTCAAAATTTTATTTCTATAGAAAATTTTCTCAAAATTTTATTTCTATAAAAAATTTGGTCAAAGTTTTATTTAAAAAAAAAAGCAAACAAAATAAAAAAATTCTCAAAATTTTATTTATATACAAAATTTCTGTAGAAAATATTTTCAAAAATTTATTTGTTTATAAAATTTGATCGAATTTGTTTTGTAGAAAATTTATTCAAAATAATATCTATATAATTCTAACAACAGTAAAAAATCTACCACTTTTTATAGATTTCTACCAACCGTGATAGCGTCACGAAAGGTGTATATGGAAAACAAATTTTTATATACTCTATTTGGATGGTTAACTCACAGATACATAGCCCTTTGAATTATTTTAATATGATCTGCGACCTGACACATACACCCTCAAAAAAAAATCGCTTCTACAACATATACCCCAAACACATTTTGCTTCAAGTATATATATTTTCAGGATTGGTGCAAACAACATATTGTTTGTATTGTTCAAACATGTTATGCTTCACCTTAGGGCATACACTGGTATAACAAATTTTTAATGAAATTTTCTTTTCATACTCTCTAGGCCTCTCTTTCTAAACACATATATGTTTATAGGCTTTTATAGGCTAAATTAATATATGTTTGCATCTAAGCATATTATATTTACAAACAGTTTATGTCCCAAACATAATATGTTCTAACATATTAAAATATATGTCTCAAACATGTTATGCTAGTTTATGAACATTATATGCTTCCACTTAAAAATATTGTGTTAAAAAATTTGAGTTCCAAACATATGAAAAACTCTCTTTTTCGTCCGTGTATATAAATTAATAACATCCTTATTGGTTTTAGTTTTCCATTACGGCAATAACCTCTTCATTCGAGGAACATGATTTTCCCCATTGGACCTCGCGCATGTCGATATAGATACCGAAGTCCAATTTTTATATTTTTGCACCCGTTTAATTGTGTTAAAAAATTTGAGTTCCAAATATATAATTTTTTACACCCAAACATATGAAAAACTGTCTTTTTCGTCCGTGTATATAAATTAATAACATCCTTATTTGTTTTAGTTTTCTATTACGGCAATAACCTCTTCATTCGATGAAAATGTTTTCCCCATTGGACCTCGCGCATGTCGATATCGATACCCAAGTCCAATTTTTAGATTTTTGCCCCCGTTTAAACTGACTTATGCCATGCTTAATTTTCCCCATGCTGTGTCCGGAAATATGTTATCAAACTACTAGTTTTCCTTCTTAAATTTGGGGCCAAATAAAAATTTAGATTTAGCTCATATAGCGCTATCTATGTTGAATGACCTATTAATAATACTTATATTAAAGTCTTTTATTTTTAATTGATACTTACCCTTATAAAGTTAATGGGTATTGTTTGCTTAGTTTTAGCATATTGACGCGCCACTTTATATACGGTTTCTGGTATATATTCGAGTACTAAATTCAAAAACACTTCATCTCTCTAAAATAGATAAAAGAGAAAAAAATTTAAAATACAAATTAATTAAATTTATTATATAGAAATGGGAGTAAATGAAATAATGGAAATGACAAAAAATTGGAAACGAAATTATCAGCAAAAATATCATAGTAAACTATTAGACATTACACAGTACACAAAATTAGTGCAAATAGGTAAATTAGAGAATTTATAAAGGATTTTTCATTTGATTATTAAGGATTTGTGTATAAACTATAATAATAAGGATATTCTTCCGTACTATTGTAACTTTACATAAAATAGAACAGTAAATATGGGGGTAAAGCTAGAAATGAATTTGAAGTGTATGAAAAAGTATGTAATATTAATGGGGAAGATGATTGTAATGGGTCGATGCTTTTTTTTTAATATTCATTAGTTTTATATTTTCTATAGACTAATCGGAAGTTCGTATAACTTATAAAAACAACATTTTGAAATGTTCAGAATAGAATCGACTATTTGGGGGTATTAACCCCCAAAATTCTTTGAGAAAAACTATAAATACTCTAAATAAAAATTGTGTTTATTCTACATATTGTTACAATTTATATAAGCTTATCGGACAAGAAGAAATTATTTAGAATTATTAAATTATTGGAAATAAAATGCCAGATAGGAATCAACAGTTGTACATGTTCCATTGTCGGTTATAGCGAATTTCTATAGCCTTCAGAATGAATATGGCCGGGGGAGATGACACATTTTTTGGTCTTATACACAGAAAAAAAAATCCGTAGTTAAACTAACGCTAAATTTAACTTATTTTTATTGGAAAAAAATTATTTGCTTGTAGTTAAATTTTTTTATTTTGTTCGAAATTATCTTATACACAGAAAAAAAAAATTCCGTAGTTAAACTAACACTAAATTTAACTTATTTTTATTGGAAAAAAATTATTTGCTTGTAGTTAAATTTTTTTATTTTTATCGAAATTTTCGACAAATCTTACTTTTTTTAAGTATGTATCAAAAATTTTATGAACTAAACATGAGTATAAAGTTCAATGACCGTACACATAAATTCAATATGAACTAAAACAAATGAAAATTTTAGTACACAGAAAAAAATTCACGAAAATTTTTCCAATTAAAATCTTAATTGAGTTTAAAAAAAATATTCAATTAAAAATTTAATTAATTTAATTTTATGAACTAAACATGAGTATAAAGTTCAATGACCGTACACATAAATTCAATATGAACTAAAACAAATGAAAATTTTAGTACACAGAAAAAAATTCACGAAAATTTTTCCAATTAAAATCTTAATTGAGTTTAAAAAAAATATTCAATTAAAAATTAATTTAATACAAAAATTTTTTTAATTGAAAGAAAAATCAATCACACAAATTAATAGTATCAATTAATTTTTTAATTGGATTAATTAATTTTTTAATTGATTGTCAATTAATTTTTTATTTTGATACTATCATTTCTGTGATTGAAGACATTCCAATTAAAAAATTAATTGGATCAATTAATTTCGTGATTGAATCAGAAAAAAAAATTTGTGTGTACGATTCCCAAAAATAGTAAGAATGAAGTACTGTATGGTTAAAATGGTCATGATTTGGCGCCAATGATTTTCTTCTTTACTTTTAATTAATTTTTTCTTCTATGAGATGATGTAATTTTCGTTTTGTGCAAATCTCAAAATGTGGAGTAAAATTTAGTTCAATTTTCGTGCGTGGTAGTTCATTCTATAAAACAATTCACTTTTTTCGGTGTATGCTAATTTATATTAGTTATGATATAGTTATGATACCAATTCCTATGACTTCTTGTCTATAAAGCTCGTATAAAATTGTAATAATAAGTAAAAGTGTTTTTTTACACAAAAAACTGTGTATGTTTTTGGTAAAAGGGTTTATTTTCCAATTTTAACCAATATTATTGTTAGGAATAATTTTTTTTGGTAAACTTTCTAGGTTTTCATACAAATCACAAAAAGAAATAAAAGGTCATACACCCAAAACAAGTGAACCCACCGTGGAAGAAAATGTAGGTTTATTTTAGAAAATTTTAACAAAAAAAGTTTTCTAATTAAGTTAATACTTTTTGTCAAATTGAAGAAAATTTATTAAAAATAATTATTATTTTTTTTTGATTTAAAAATTGTTAAAATGTCTTTAGCGCTATACGAAGTTCATGACAGGTACAATTTTAGTAAAATTTACTCATTTGAGAGACTTATGAACTCAATTTAAGCAAACTTCTGCCATTTTAGGAAAATATGAACTATTTTATTTTTTAGTAAAATTGTGCACTATATTTGTATAGAACTTTTTTTCTTATTTTTAGTTCACGTCATTAAAGTTAGTAAAAAATTATTCAAATAAGGAATATTTACTCATATTGAGCAAAATTTAACTAAAATCAACTAATCTTCATGAAGTAAAATAAAGTTCAGTTGGCATTAGACCCCTTTTTTCTGGGTGTATGTAAACAAAAATGCAACATTTGTTTTTTCCATTTTTTTTCTCAAAAATTAAGAATTAAGAATAGTGGATATTTTCCAAAATTGTAATGTTAACATTTCCAAAGTTGGAAAATAGTTCAACTTTTGATTTTAATTACATTCCCCATATAAAAGAAAATGTCCCCCATTTTACGTTTGGAAAAATTCCCATTTTTTTGTAATTTATTGGCATATTTATTATGATAAAAATTACAATAATTAAAAATAGATTTAAGCACTAGCAACTAAAACTATCGACTTAACAAATGTTTTCTCAACTTTCACGTAAGTATTGTTAATGTTCACGGGGGGGAGAAAACGTAAATTTAGATGTTGCGTACTTGATTCTAGGTCACAAATCTTAATTTATTGGGGTTTCGATCTGTTTTTTTTTTCAACTTAAAATTCCTAATTCAAATTTTAAGTTCAAGTATAGAAAATGTCATTATTATTATAAAAAATTCGAATGCAATTTTTGGAATTTGGCAACATTGTTGACAGTATGGGGATTTTTTTCGTGGATGGGGACGAAAATTTTGAGTTGAGGATTTGGTGGAGAATTTCCAGATTTTTTGTGTTAAGGATGGAGAATTTCCAGATTTATGGATTGAAAATAACGTTTTGGATTTAAAATAACGTTTTGGATTTAAAATAACGCTTTGAAATACGTCTACTATTGAAAGTTTTGTGGTCAAGACACTAAAATTCAAGGAAGGCGATTTCATTAATTTTGAAGAATTTTTCATTACAGCCAAAATGGATTTAATATAAAATTGATTTAATATATCCATTTTAAAGTCGAATCATCTAACTAAAAGGATAAATCGACTTCAATGAAAAAGTGTGCCAAATTTGGTCAAGTAAAAAATCTTTATATCAGAGAAATTCAAATCAGAAAATCACATTCGTGCTTAAGGACATGAAATCTTTGTGCTTGCCATAAAATTTTTTCAGTGTTAACTTTCCATAATTTTAGAACTACTTGAGTCCATCTGAGAGTATACAAATGTGCATTTCAAATGCAATTTTTGGAATTTGGCAACATTGTTGACAGTATGGAGGATTTTGTATTTTCGTGGATGGGAACGAAATTTTTGTTTTTAGGATTTTGTGGAGAATTTCCAGATTTTTGTGTTAAGGATGGAGAATTTCCAGATTTTGATTTATGGATTTTCTATAGCGGAGCCTATTACTTTATTTTTTTTTATAAAAAAAAAAATTGTCAAAAATGTATTGGGTTTTTTTTTTTTGCGAGGAATTATAATTTAAAATGAGAATTTTTCGGATTCGCATCACACCTTAAGAAGTGATGCAAATTCAGTGCAACGGCTGTTGAAATGGTGGTCATCAGTCCTACACGGAAAAAAATTCACAAAAAATTTTCCAATTAAAATTTTAATTGAGCTTTAAAAAATATTCAATTAAAAATGTAATTGAATCAACAAATTTTTTTAATTGAAACAAAAATCAATCACAAAAGTTAATAGTATCAAGTATTCAGTGCAACGGCTGTTGAAATGGTGGTCATCAGTCCTACACAGAAAAAAATTTCACAAAAAATTTTCCAATTAAAATTTTAATTGAGCTTTAAAAAATATTCAATTAAAAATGTAATTGAATCAACAAATTTTTTAATTGAAACAAAAATCAATCACAAAAATTAATAGTATCAATTAATTTTTTAATTGGATCAATTAATTTTTTAATTGACCTTCAATTAATTTTTTAATTGATACTATCATTTCTGTGCACACAAAAAATTTTTTTTCTGATTCAATCACGAAATTAATTGATCCAAATTATTTTTAATTGAAATGTCTTCAATCACAGAAATGATAGTATCAATTAAAAAATTAATTGAGGGTCAATTAAAAAGTTAATTGATTCAATTAAAAAATTAATTGATACTATTAATTTTTGTGATTGATTTTTGTTTCAATTAAAAAAATTTTTGAATCAATTAAATTTTTAATTGAATATTTTTTAAAACTCAATTAAAATTTTAATTGGAAAAAATTTCGTGAAATTTTTTTGTGTGTGATTGAAAACATTTCAATTAAAAAATTAATTGGATTAATTAATTTCGTGATTGAATCAGAAAAAAAAATTTTTGTGTGTATGACAAACCCATGTTAAATTCATCGATTCTGCGTCAATTTTGCACCACTTCCGGATTCAAAAAGACCATTTTCACTACTTTTTTGGCGACGCTTTTTTTGCTGGGATATTTTCCAATGAAAATTTTAATTGAATTAAAAAACAATTCAATCAAAAATTTAATTGATTTAAGTATTTTTTTTAATTAAAATAAAAATCAATTGTAGAAATTAACTATATCAAATATTTTTAATCGATGTTAGTGAGTGCAAAATGATGATTGAACAAGAAAAAGTCCGTGTAGTACCCACCTTTACACTTTAAAGAGATTTTTATTATTATTATTTAATTTTAAATCTAAACATTTGGGAATACATGGTATAATTTCACCAATATATTTGAAGAATATTAATAAAGAAAACAAGAAGTGATTCATGCATAACTATTCATAACAAAATTATGTCTTGATGTTATGCAATTTAAAACAAACAAAACAACTATTAACTCTTTCAAAAAAGGACATTTCTGGATGAGGTGAATTTGGTATATATGTGGTGAAAATGATTTCTTGTGATAACTTTGGAAAAAAGCCATTTACAAAAATATAATGCATGATCTGAAATTCCTGTTCCGGGCGCTCTCTGGCATACACACACAACAATTGGTTTTCTTGATTAGAGCAATATATTATATGAGGAGGGCTTTTATTTTGAATGTGAAAATATAACATTTCGAGTTCTGAATACGACTCTTGCTGAAAATTATGAGTTTATCGATTTTTTTTTTGGTTGATTTGTTGTGTTTCATACTTAAAAGTAAATGATGGTTTAATAGGTACCTGAGGTTTTAGAACCGAAGCTAATATGCCCACATCAATGGGAAATTCTGCTAACTTTTTTTTGTGATTGGTTTTATTCGGAAAATTTTACAATTTCATTTGTCAACATACATTAAAGTGTTGTAGAAATGTTCATTTTCATTGTTGAAATAACAAAGAAATATGTTAATTATTTTTTTTTTTTATAAATAAATAAAAACATACGACAATGTCACCACAATCAAGAAGTTAGTTTGTAGGTTTAAACGATTATTGTTATTTTTGGATATTTCAATTTTGATGATTTGTTTTTGTTGGAGGTAGTGGTATTGGGTATATATTAGTTGAGTCGTTTTAGATGGGGGTTTGGTGGTGGTGGTCAAGATGTTGGTTGATTTTCCCCACACACACACACACACCCAGAAGTACCCAGACACACGCACATAGTAATTGAAATTTGTTGTTTTGTTTATATAAATTGGTAAATTAGAAAAAAAAATAATATTAACAGAAAAATTTACAAAACAAAATAGAGAATGAAAAACGACAATAAGGGTAGGGTAATAGATGAAAAAAAAAAAATAAGAAAAATACAACAAAATATATTGTTTATAAAAAAAATATAAACCTGCTTTTTCTTTTGAAAAAACGACAATAAGGGTAGTAGATGAAAAAATAAGAATACAACTAAATAAATATATATTTTATAAAAAGAAATATCCCTGATATTTCTTCTGAGCTTTTACAAAAGATTAAATGGTTAGAAAAGGATATTTTATATGTAGAGAAAAATTATGGTTACAACAAATCTTACGCTTTAAACATGCTATGATTTATTGTTAAATTTATTTTAATGTATATTTTTCATATATAATATCAGACGAAACAACGGACAATCACTAATCAGGGACTCTGCCTCAGAGAGAGACAGACAGAGAGGGAGAGTAATATGTGATATCTTCCTATGATATATGGGTAGGTTATGTCCATTATAGCTCTTTACAGTATAGTGTTGTAAGGATTTAAAGCAGGAATTATGAAACTTACCTTTTCACCACTCGAATAGAAGAAATACAAGAGCTTAACAATATTACAATGCTCCAATTTACGCATAATTTGCAATTCACGATTCTAGAGGGGAAAATATATAAAATGTTTATTTTTTTTTTTTGCTTTATGATCTCGATATACGAACCTTAAATCGTCTGTCTTGTAAAACTTTTTTAATGGCTACCAGTTCCCCGGTATCGCAAAGTTTTGCCTGAAAAACAACGCCAAAACTGCCATTGCCAATCACCTTTGTATCTGTATAGGAAACTTCTTGTACACGATCGGTACCTTGGCCGGGAGTGGCAACAACTGTGGTAATTTTTGAACCATCTCTGCCTGTTAATTGGTGGAAAGAAAAAAAATAAGTTAGTTTTTGTGTGAAAAAATAATGATTTTGAGATAAAAAAAATTTAATAAAGAACTTTTTCTGTTTTAAAACTTTGCTAAATAAAAGAAAAATTACATTAAAATTGATTTAAAAGATTTCTTTTTGAAAAGACAATGATTTTGAGATTAAAAAAAATTTAATAAAGAAGTTTTTCTGTTTTAAAACTTTGCTAAATAAAAGAAAAATTATATTCAAATTTATTTGGTAAATTAATATGATTTCAAAGATTTCTTTTTGTTTGAAAATAATCGAATTTTGAAAAGAGGGTTAATTTTTTTTTATTAATTTATCAAAACGTTTATAATATTTCATTATCTAAGAAAATTGACCTCAGCGCCATATGGCATTTTAGTGGCTCGTTGGACACACATCCAAAGATCCTGTAAGTGAAAATTTTTGCTTCGCTTTTGATATTTCCATACTAATAACATGAATTAGACCAGAGAATGAAGCCGACCCATTTTTGTCGGCGGCGGCTGACATTAAATTTTTGCATCCGGCGGCGGCAGCTAAGCCGACTTAAATAAGTCTCTTCGGCGGCGGACAATTATCCATTATACAATCAATTTGAAGTTATTCGAATGGTAATGAGATTAATTGTACAACCAAACTTACAATCAAATTTACATTTCATTCAAATTTTCTGAGGTAAATTTTTGCAAAATTATTATAACACTTTGAAATAGATTGATTGGGGGTGAAAGGGTCAACATTTTTACTAAAATTACTACAATTATTAATAAAGTTTTTTATTTAAACTAATATTTTTGATTAATTGGCGGCTAAAATTGAGTCGAGATGAGCCGACATATTCGGTGGCGGCGTCGACTGGCAAAAAATGGCCGGCGGCGACTGAAATCGGCGGCGCGACTCGGCGGCTTCATTCTCTGAATTAGACTATATGAATGATTGTACAACTAATCGTTCGATGGAAATTTTAATTGAATCTGGAATTAGGACCCTAGCCGGCCGATACAAACATATGAGAGTGGACTGCTAAATCATATAGACGGGGCAGAAAACAAAATGGAGCCGTTTCAATCTTTCGTCCTAGACCCCAATTAATAATTACGTTTATGTGGCACCAGTTGCCCGTCCGCTTGAAATATACACCCGAAGAAGGAATATGATCATCCCAAACATGTTTCCAAAGCAACGGTGAACATTGGATATGATTGTCGCAACCATGTTATTTTTGGGAAAATTATGTAGCTGATTTCGGCAACCATGTATATGTTTACCGAGAAAACAATATTTTCGCGACAAAAATGTTCCGTATTCACCATTCCAAAATAACATTTTGCTCTTGAAACATATTTGGGGTGATCATATTCCTTCTCTGCGTGTATTTAATGTTCACAAGATACTCTTAAAGAAGTATATATGGCCGTAAGTTCGGCCAGGCCGAATCTTATGTACCCTCCACCATGGATAACGTATTAGCTTCTACGAAAGACTGTCATCCACAATCGAATTACTTGGGTTGTGGTATCTTAAATCGTTTTCTAAATTGTGAGTTAGTCCATACGTGGTATATATTAGGTGTAAGTAAGTTTACCAATAATTACGAATCGATATGGACTTTTGCACGGTACGTAGGGAGCCAGAATTGAAATATGGGGGTCGCTTATATGGGGGCAATATACACTTATGAACTTGATATTGACCAATTTTTGTGCGATTGGGGATCGATTTATCTGAGGGCTATATATAACTATAGACCGATATGGACCTAATTAGGCATGGTTTTAACGGCCATATACTAGCACAATGTACCAAGGGGCTCCAAAACCAAATCTCGGGATCGGTTTATATGGGGGCTATATATGATTATGGACTGATATGGACCACTTCTGATATGGACCACTTCTCCAAAAGGCACCGGAGGTCAAATCTGGGGATCGTTTTATATGGGGGCTATATATAATTTCTACCAATTTTTGCATGGGTGTTTGAAGCCATATATTAACACCACGTACCAAATATCAACTGAATCAGATGAATTTTGGTCTTCCAAGAGGCTCCGGAGATCAAATCTGGTGATCGGTTTATATGGTGGCTATATATAATTATGGACCAATGTGGACCAATTTTTGCATGGTTATTAGAGACCATATACTAACACCATGTACCAAATTTCAGCCGGATCGGATGAAATTTGCTTCTCTTACAGGCTCCGCAAGCCAAATCAGGGATTCGATTTATATGGGGACTATATATAATTATCGACCGATGTGGACCAATTTTTGCATGGTTGTTAGAGACCATATACTAACACCATGTACCAAATTTCAGCCGGATCGGATGAAATTTGCTTCTCTTACAGGCTCCGCAAGCCAAATCGGGGATTCGATTTATATGGGGACTATATATAATTATCGACCGATGTGGACCCATTTTTGCATTGTTGTTAGAGACCATATACTAACACCATGTACCAAATTTCAGCCGGATCGGATGAAATTTGCTTCTCTTAGAGGCTTCCGAAAGCCAAATCGGGGGATCAGTTTATATGAGGGTTATATATAATTATGGACCGATGTGGACCAATTTTTGCATGGTTATTAGAGACCATATACTAACACTATGTACCAAATTTCAGCTGGATCGGATGAAATTTGCTTCTCTTAGAGAGTCTGCAAGCCAAATTTGGGGGTCCGTTTATATGAGGGCTAGACGTAAAAGTGGACTGATATAGCCCATTTGCAATACCATCCGACCTACATCAATAACAACTACTTGTGCCAAGTTTCAAGTCGATAGCTTGTTTCGTTCGGAAGTTAGCGTGGTTTCAACAGATGGACGGACGGACATGCTCAGATCGACTCAGAATTTCACCACGACCCAGAATATATATACTTTATGGGGTCTTAGGGCATTATTTCGATGTGTTACAAACGGAATGACAAAGTTAATATACCCCCATCCTATGGTGGAGGGTATAAAAACTGTAAAATACAGCAAACACTAGTACGTTGGTACGATACTTAATCCTACTTTTCTCACTAAATTTCTGGTTGTCCATCCGTTTTTTTTCCAACCTATTTGATCCTTACAATTTACAATTACAAAATTATTAATTTTCCCAAATTGTAAGACTCCAGTATCGTACTTTATCCTCACACAAAAAAAAATTTCTGAATCAATCACGAAATTAATTGATCCAATTAATTTTTTAATTGAAATGTCTTCAATCACAGAAATGATAGTATCAATTAAAAACTTAATTGACGGTCAATTAAAAATTAATTGATCCAATTAAAAAATTAATTGATACTATTAATTTGTGTGATTGATTTTTATTTCAATTAAAAAAATCGTTGATTCAATTAAATATTTAATTGAATATTTTTTAAAACTCAATTAAGATTTTAATTGGAAAAATTTTCGTGAAATTTTTTTTTGTGCTGTTTTAGAATTTATCACTTTTATTTTTTTAACTATTTGGTGGTGGCTAGTTTATACCTTTTCACCATGTACATTTTTTTTTTAATTTTTTTGGTTTATTTCATTACCTTCCACTTCTTCGACACCTTGAATTTTCTCCTTCGTCTTGTCAATTTCCTTTGGAATGGAAAGGGCCACACTATGTTCGGGCCATAGGTCATTCAATTTACCAATTAACTGTTTCATGCCTAAGATAAATTCCAGTATTAAATTCATTTCCCAACTCATATTATATAGTACACTAGGGGTTATTAGTTCAACGTCAAAGGAACTGAAGTGGCCGTTATAAGGAGGGCGGTATAATTAATATTTTCTTCTTAAACTGAGACTAAAGGAAACCTTAAATCGTATGAAATAGAATTTTTGGTATTTGCTTTGTTTTTTTTTTTTTCATTTTATAGAGCTTTGTTAGCCACAAAGAAAATATATACCATTGAGAGGGTCAACACTTGCAGATAAAAATTATTTTATTTTGTTTGTTGTTTTTTAAATTTGACTTTTAAAAAGATAAGGGAGGAAGCAAATGTGCAATAGAAGTAAATAAAAAGCTTATCTCTTATTTTAGATTGTCAAAAAAAAGCACCCAACGTCAAAATTGTGAAATGAGAATGAAAATTATAACAAATATTAGGATTATCTTAGAAAAAAATCGGAACTTTTAATTAAAAACACTATTATCACAATTTCATTTAAGGATAATTGTGTTTTGAATAAATAAATAATAGTTACATTAGGCTAATTTTATGAACAAAAAATCATATAAAAACTTATGTTATTTTCAATTTTTTTTTTATAAAAATTTGTTTATGTATTTAAGTTAATAGATAAAAGAAACTATTGAAATTATTCCATAAAATAATTTATTTTTGTTTTATATATTTTAGCAAACAATATATCAAACGCCAAATTTGGGAAATAAGAAAAAGTATTTTTTTTATGAAATTTATAATTAAAATTTTGATTTTCCTAAGAAAATTATTAAATTTTTAATTGAAAATGCTAAACTCAGAATTTCTTTTAAGGATAATGGTTGTTTCAAATTGTATGCTAATTTTTAAATTATACAATATACTATTTATGTATATAAATTAAAAGATAAAAGAAACTATGAAATTACCTAATAAATAATTTTAATTTTATTGATATAAATTAATATAATTTTAATTTAGTTCAATTTAAATCATAATTTGAGTATTGAAAATTAAAAAAAAGCAATTGAGTTAAAATACTTCATAAGTTTTGCTTCATTTATAATTTTGTTAAGGTTTTTTTTTAATTTAATTAAAATATATTATTTTGCCATATTTAAGTTACATGGAATTGATTTATTTAATAAAAATTTTTAATTGTTTTATTTAATTTTAAATAACTATAATTTTATTTATATAAATTAAATTAATTCAAATTTAGTATTGTTATTTATTTAATTTGAGTATTGCTAGTTAATTTCGAATTGATTTAAATTAGTATAATTTAATAAATAAAAAATGCAATTTAATTAAAATAAATTATACAAATTTTTGGCTCAGATTCATTTTTCTAGTTCAATATATTTATATTTATTTAATTTGGGTTTTAATTAAATTAAAATATATTATTATGCCATATTTAATTTACCTCGATTTGTTTTATTTAATAAAAGTTTTATGTTTTTTTTATTTAATTTTTAATAATTTTAATTTTATTTATAAAAATTAAATTAATTTTAATTGAGTTCAATTTAATTTAATTGTAGTATTGTTATTTAGTTTCAAAATTATTTATTTAATTTGAGTATTGCTAGTTAATTTCGAATTTATTTAAAATAGAATAATTTAATAAATAAAAAATGCAATTTAATTAAAATAAATTATACAAAGTTTTAGCTCAGATTCATTTTTCTAGTTCAATATATTTATATTTATTTAATTTAGGTTTTAATTAAATTAAAATATATTATTATGCCTTATTTCATTTACCTCGTTTTGTTTTATTTAATAAAAGTTTTATGCTTTTTTATTTAATTTTTAATAATTTTAATTTTATTTATAAAAATTAAATTAATTTTAATTGAGTTCAATTTAATTTTAGTATTGTTATTTAATTTCTAATTTATTTATTTAGTTTGAGTATTGCTAGTTAATTTCGAATTTATTTAAAATAGAATAATTTAATAAAAGAAAAAATGCAATTTTATTAAAATAAATTATACAAAGTTTTAGCTCAGATTCATTTTTCTAGTTCAATATATTTATATTTATTTAATTTAGATTTTAATTAAATTAAAATATATTATTATGCCTTATTTCATTTACCTCGTTTTGTTTTATTTAATAAAAGTTTTATGCTTTTTTATTTAATTTTTAATAATTTTAATTTTATTTATATAAATTAAATTAATTTTAATTGAGTTCAATTTAATTTGATTTTAGTATTGTTATTTAATTTCGAATTTATTTAAATTAATTAATGGCAAAATGCAATTGAATAAAACAAATCATACAACGTCGTTTTAATTAAGTAGCATTTTTTCCAATTTATAGTTCGAATTAATATAATTTAGTTATATTCCCTACGGGAAATGTATCAACCACAGAATCGGTACAGGACTAGTCCTTGGTGTGTATGGACCAGTTCCAGTTCTGGTCAAAACGTATGGAAGGGACCAGTCACTTTCAACATGGGTTTGTCATTGACGGGGTAAATTTACACTTTAGGACACGTCTTGGACTCATTCCAAAGGACACATCCTGGAACAATTTAGCAGGAGCATTCCATAGACAGGTCCTGAGGAACCAGTCCCGGACAAACTCTTAGAAATCTGTTTCATTTTGGACAACCGCATCCGAAATAAAAAACTTTTGAAATATGTCGAACAATAGGTTACATTGATAATTTTATTTTTTATTTTAATTCACTAAATGTGTAGATCCAATAAGATTTTAATATCAAGCGAAATTTAACAAAAAGATAAAATTTCGATTTAATCAAAAATACGTTTATTAATAATAAATATATTACTTTAGATTTAGTTTATTTTATTTTATCTTAATTTATTTATTATGTATATTTATTATTATTGTTTTTATTTTGATATAATATAGTTTACTTTTTCTATTTCAATATATTACATTTAATTAAATTGATTTTTATATTATTTCACCTTTATGTTACGCTTAAAAATCAAAGGTGAACGAGTATGAACATTTTGCATATGTGATTACAAAACTTTACAACAAAAAGAAATTTAATTTGTTTAAAATTTAGGTTAAGTTACTGCTATGAACAAATTTTCAAAATTTCCCTCAAAAACATTTAGCATTTTATTTAAATTTGTTTTCTTGATTTATATAAAAACAAATGCCATTTTTTTCGACTAAAACCAACATCTGATGGTGCCCATGACCGATAATTGAATTTTGTTTTAAAACTCAAATACGTTATCTACTAATTTTCTTTTTTGTTTTAATTTGTGTATTTATTTATTTCTAAAGACAGGTGTTCCCTATAAAAGAATTATAAAAATATAGTTGACTTTTCGCATTTTCTTTTTCTAAACATCACGAGATTGACGAACTGTTTTCAAAAAAAAAATAAAAAGTTAATCGATTGTTTTTGTTAAAAAATTTAATGGTTATAAATAAATTTGGCATAAACAGAATTAGAATTGAAAATAATAAACAAATACTTTAGGTATTTTATTGTAATTGTAGCTAAATGTATATATATATATTTTAAAGAATTTTCATTATATTTTATGTTGATTTATTTTTGCGTTATTTAAAAAAGGCATTCAGGAACTAAGGAAAAATTTCATAACAATAACATTATCACGTGGAATTAAGTTAAATAATAAAAACAGATTTATATACAAGAAAAATGACGGGGTAATAAATCATATAATTGTATGAAAATTTTAAAAATAATGCAAGCAAAAAAATAATTCTTTCCTCCCAAACGAAATTTTAGACAAACAAAGTTCGTTTCTCATTTGCTTTTCGCTGTAAGGAAGTGTATTTGGAAGAAAAGTATATACTTTTTGTGATAAACGTTTATTCTTTTCCAGGATGTAAAAACAATTTCATAAAGACTAAGGCTATGGTCACACTAGGCAAATATTTGACCAAAATGAGTGTCAAACAATTTGCCAGAACCATTTTGCAAATATCTGGATATGAGTTTTGGAAAATAATCCTGCCATGATGTTATATATTCAATATGAGCTAAAAATGTTTGCTTGTTTTGTGTTTGGCGACGGATTCTTTTTTGATTTCTGTCAAATATTTGCCTAATGTGACCATAGCATTACTCAAAAAAAAAAAAACATTGTTTTCTTGCTAATTGCATTTTCCCTCATATCTTTCTCACATCCACGAGGTTTTTTAGTTCTTAACACCTTTTCCTGTAATACCAAGAATGTAGAAGAAATTATACGATTTTATAAATTTTTACAATTTTTTTTACCTTTCGCCTGGACGGAGAATCAAACCACGGACCATGCACTTTGTAAGCCAACACACTAACCACTGAGCTATGTACCTGTTATGGTCATCAATAGATAAATATCCATATAAGTTATATTTATATAGCATAGCTTGCGGCGCCCACGAACATAATAAACAAAGTTTATTTAACAGAAACAAACATTTAGTTTGGCACCGAGGAGCAGTGGTTATTACGTCCGACTTGCATGCCAAGGGTCGTGGGTTCGATCCCTGCTTCGACCAAAGACTTTTTTGTTTTTTTTTTACATATATTGCAGATGTTTTGGATGTGTTTTGGATGTGAATTAAGAAATTTTTTGATATTTTGACAAAGAAATATTTTTTAACATTTTTTTTTTATGATTTTTAATGCATTACAACGCTTGTCCGAAACGTTCGACATCAAATATTTTCAAAAATTTGCCAATTTTCTAGAAAGGGTTCAACATTTTTTTTTCGGCAAAATTTAAATAATTTGCCCCATTTTATTAATTATTAATCTGTTTTTAACCTATTTGAAAAAATTTAATTTTAAATTTCCCATTAAAAATATGACAAATGCGAGTTATAAAAAAATTGACTCAAATAAAATTCCTGTGCAGTTAAAATAAAGAACATCTTTGGGAGGACATTTTTGGAAGTGCTTTTAAAGTCGTGCCGTTAGAAGAACTTCCAAAATTTTTTGGTGGGTATTTCAGTAATGTTTTCTTGGTTTCTTGGTTTTTTTCGGCAAAATTTAAATAATTTGCACTATTTTATTAATTATTAATCTGTTTTTAACCTATTTGAAACAATAAAATTTTAAATTTCCCATTAAAAATATGACAAATGCGAGTTATAAAAAAAATTGACTCAAATGAAATTCTTGTGCAGTTAAAATAAAGAACATCTTTGGGAGGACATTTTTGGAAGTGCTTTTAAAGTCGTGCCGTTAGAAGAACTTCCAAATTTTTTTGCTGGGTATTTCAGTAATGTTTTCTTGGTTTCTTGGTTTTTTTTCGGCAAAATTTAAATAATTTGCACTATTTTATTAATTATTAATCTGTTTTTAACCTATTTGAAACAATAAAATTTTAAATTTCCCATTAAAAATATGACAAATGCGAGTTATAAAAAAATTGACTCAAATGACATTCCTGTGCAGTTAAAATAAAGAACATCTTTGGGAGGAAATTTTTGGAAGTGCTTTAAAGTCGTGCCGTTAGAAGAACTTCCAAAAATTTTTGCTGGGTATTTCAATACTGTTTTCTTGTTTTCTAGATAGATTCGCTTCGACTTTTTGTTTTAATAATTTATAGACAAAAAATAATATTTTTTAATCTGCAAAATGAAGACCACCTGCAAATAATGGGGGCAGAGTTTGATTCATACGATTTCCCACAAAAAAAAAAAAACAAATTTCGAACCCAGCCAATATTATCAACATGCATAAAATTTAAAATTTTACCAATTGAAATTCATATATAGATCTATATTTTGTGGCCATTAGAATTTTGGGTTTCCCTCATAGCGATTGCCAATGCCATGCCAAACACAGCTTAACTAAAGGAATTCTGGGGAGACATAGATCTATAAATTAGATTGTTTCAAGGATTTTCATGGCATGCAATGAATTTTGTAAGACCATTTCCAAAACCAATATCCAGGATAAAATAACCCCATTTTTGGAAAAAAAACTCTCTATAAAATATTGCCCTTAATCTTAGTTCCTTTAGCGTTTTTTTTTAGTTTTTCTGAATATAGGCCATGAAGTTTCGCGTTTTTTTACTTGGATCGGCATATTTTTTAGTACTGCTGGTTCGAGATAAAACCGATTTCGAAAACTTTGATGTTTTTGAACTTGAGGTTGTTGTTGTAGTTGTCGTCGTCGTTGTTACCGACGATGAACTTGAAGAAGATGCTGTATTGGTTGATGAAGAAGAAGAAGAATTAGAGGAGGAAGAGGACGAAGATGATGACGACGACGACGACGACGACGATGATGATGATGTGGAGGCAATTGCAATCTTTTGTTTAGGCTGTGGAGGTTTATACAGTAACGAGCGTGTTGTATAAACCGGCAATGGTTTTGAAGGTTGAGCTTGAAATTGTGGTGGAGGTGTTGCTGTATTCTGATCAACATCTCCAAAGATATCATTGATGATGGGTGGTTTCCGTACAACACTACTATTACGTCGGACAATACGTTTGGTAACAATGCGTTTCACATTGTTGCATGAAGCCGATCTATTGAATTTCGGAACGTTTGTTACGTTAGTATCCGATTCATTATTATTATCGACGAGGGAACGTAATGAGGTAAAGGAATTCTTACGGGTATCCGGAGCCGTGTTCGTCGAATCATCACCACTGTCATTTTTCTTTTTCTTGCGTATAATTTTTATAACTTTACGCGGTCGTCCCGTTGATTGATTCACTTTGAAGGCCGGTTTAATATCGTTTTCAAAGGTATCCACAATTGTGAGAATTTTTTGGCTTTTTTTTGTGTGAAAAAAGGTTACGTGAATTTTATATTTCTTTTTTGTGTGTTTGTGGATTACTCCGCTTTTTCTTTGTAGAAAAATATAGCCTTCGTTTTAAGAATAGATTTTTTTTTTGAAATTTTCGCACAATAAACAAAAAACTTTTTAATTTTTTTTCTACAAAATTTTTCTTTTAAATATTACGCGTTTTTTTCTTCTTTTTTTTCAATATGTATATATTTTTTTCTGAGAGGTTAATTGCTTTAACGTTTGTATGAAACTAGTTCAATATTAGCCAAAGATTTTGCATGAGACCCTCATTTGAAGCGTATATAAAAATTGCATGGCTACCGTGCAATTTTTATTTTGCTGAGATTCTAAAAAAATCGAAGAAGACGAAAAAAACTTAGTTGTCACATTGTAAAAATCAAAGCAAATGTTCGATAAGCCACGAGACGTTTGTCTCAGCAAAATTCGTAGTCTATCTTTTGATGCTGGTTGCTGCTGGTTGTTGCATCCCTCTGGCTAATGTTGTTATTTAGCTTCAAAATTTTCTTCCGATTTTTAATTGGCAGCAGCTATGTTATTTTGTCTGTCTGTCTATCGGTCCCATACATCTATCTAACTACTAACTATCCCCTCTCCCCATAGCTCTTTCGTTCTTTTTTATCCATTTTATTTTGAACAATTTAATTTTACTCATGTTAAGGTAGTTGCCGCCTTCGATCAATGATTTCGAACAAAAAAAAAAAAAAAACAATATGTATAAAACTTACAACTAGCCGAAATCAATCAGAGACGTAACCATGAGAAAGGGGGTCAACAACAAATTTTTTAAATAATTTCAAAACAAATGAGGGAAAAAGCCTTTATTAATTTAATGAAATAGTTCTTAAGAGATGGCCAATTACAAAAGAAAAAATTAACAGGTGCTATAAAATGCTACGAAAAAAAATATGTATAATAATTTGTGAAGACTTGAATACACTGGTAAAATTAAATTAATTGAAATAATAAAAATTGTAAATATTTTTCTAGAACTTATATCAGTTCAACACAACACCTAAATTGCCGTTTTATTTTTTTTATTGCTTAATTTTTTTATTTACCGCTAAGACAAAAAAATTTTGTTTTAATTTAATTTTATATAAATAGAATATAGTTAGGTTAAGATTCAGGCTCACTTAGACTATTCAGTTCATTGTGATACCACATTTAACTAAAAGTACCTATTACATACACACAAAAAAATTCACGAAAATTTTTCCAATTAAAATTTTAATTGAGTTTTAAAAAATATTCAATTAAAAATTTAATTGATTCGACAAATTTTTTAATTGAAACAAAAATCAATCACAAAAATAATAGTATCAATTAATTTTTTAATTGGATCAATTAACTTTTTAATTGACCTTCAATTAATTTTTTAATTGATACTATCTTTTCTGTGGTTGAAGACATTTCAATTAAAAATTAATTGGATCAATTAATTTCGTGATTGAATCAGAAAAAAAATTGTTGTGTGTATGGGCACTTCTAGTTTTAACCACTGAACCTTCACTATTATTTTCTTTTGTTGAACCAACCACATTGTTCCAAAAATATTAAATTAACGTTTCCAGGTCCGCCAGTAATCTAAAGCTATATGCCCCTAAAATTCGCTTACGCCTTACACAAAATGCATGACAAGAGGTGTTTAATTGATTACTTTTCCTCCGCATCATGCCAGCTAAGTACAGTGGCCATTATACTTCGCAACAATAGTTTTTGCAAATTCGCCTATAAGGCAGCGACCGCTTATAGCAGATATCAGAAGTGATATCTGATGTCTTGAGAACACTAGCATATCTAGTGTGCGGTTCAAGTTTAAATGGGGCCATATTTGCTTGGTGTCGTTACAACCCTTGCATTTCTCCCATCGAACATTTGCCATCATGACAGCCTTCTCACGCAGTAAGAGCTTACAGGTAGCCAGGGGCATACCAACAGATTCTAGTTCGCCTGGAATATGTAAGGTTGTCCCTAGCCTTGCCAACTCATCCGCTTCGCAGTTCCCCGGTATGTTCCTATGGCCAGGCACCCATATTAGGTGAATATTGTACTGCTCAGCCATCTCATTGAGAGATTTGCGGCAGTCGATGGCCGTTTTCGAGTTGAGGAACACAGAGTCCAAGGATTTTATTGCAGGTTGACTGTCTGAGTATATATTAATGCCAATATTGCTTGGAGCATTACTTCTCAGACAATTCACCACTTCTCTTATTGCTAATATTTCAGCCTGAAAAACACTACAGTGATCAGGTAATCTTTTCGCTATTCGAATTTCCAGATCTTTAGAATATACTCCAAAACCCACTTGGTCATCCAATTTGGAGCCATCAGTGTAGAAATCTATATATCTTTTATTCCCCGGGGTCCGTGTACACCACACCTCACTGTTGGGAATTAGAGTCTCAAAATTTTTGTCTCGCCAAAGTGTAATCCACTACGTTAGGCACATCTGGCATTATTTTGAGGGCCGAACTGTGACCGTAACTTTTCTCCGACCACAGCGATAGCTCGCGCAACCGCACAGCCGTTGTTGCAGCTGACTGTTTGGCCAAAATGTCTAAAGGCAATAGATGTAGCATGACATTAAGGGAGTCTGTTCCTGTTTTACTAAATGCGCCTGAGATACATAAGCTCGCCATACGCTGAACTTTATCTAAACAAGTCGGTTTCTGAAGTGCCGGCCACCAGACTACAACACCATATAGCATTATAGGTCTAACCACTGCCGTGTATAGCCAATGCACAATTTTTGGTCTTAGTCCCCACTATTTCCCTATTGCCTTTTTGCACGAGTACAAAGCTACCGTGGCTTTTCTCGCCCTCTCTTCAATATTAAGCCTAAAATTCAGCTTCCTGTCCAAAATAACGCCAAGGTATTTTGCACACTCACCAAAGGGAATTTCAGTACCCCCTAAGGAAATGGGCCTAACCGTGGGAGTTTTGCGATCTTTGCAGTACATGACTATTTCTGTCTTTGCTGGATTTACACCAATACCATTATCTTTCGCCCATTTCTCAGTCATCCGGAGAGCTCTCTGCATAATATCTCTGATTGTGGATGGGAATTTTCCCCTGACTGCTAGCGCCACATCATCTGCGTATGCCACTACTTTTATCCTTTCTTTTTCTAGGGAAACCAGAAGGTTGTTTATAGCAACATTCCAAAGAAGAGGTGATAAAACTCCCCTTGAAGAGTGCCTCTGTTCACATACCTTTGTATATTTGCTTGTCCTAGTGTGGCTGAAATGCGTCTCTTCCTTAGAAGTTTGTCTAACAGCCTAAGTATACCTGGATCAATATTCAGAGTTGTCAGTCCATTTAATATCGAGCTCGGATGGACGTTATGGAACGCCCCCTTCGATGTCTAGAAACGCCACGATTGTGTATATAGTTCAACAATATAGTTCCATTCTTATACGAAGTAGTTTGTTTTCTTGTTTTCAGTGCATGTCGCCTCCTGAAAGTATACTAATATTTTTACCACACAATATTTGTAAATTTTCTGTGATAACTCTGCTGCAGCGTTGTTACTGGGAATTTGTAAAATGTAGAAAAATATACGAATTGAATGGATTTATAGCAGTTCTCTCTATTGAATTGGGAAATCAATTTGTTTTCAAAATTAGATAAAAATTATCCTAGTTAGGTTAAGTATAGTGGAAGGCCGCTATTTCAGGCTTACTTAAGTCCATTCTGATACCATTGTAATGAACTTCTCTCTTACCACTAAGTGCTGCCCGATTCGAAGTTTATTTCAAGAGACCTTCTTATAGACAAGTCCGACCGGCATTCCACATTGCGATGAAACCACTTAGGAAGCTTTGAAACACTCAGAAATGTTATTAGACAGAAAAAATATCACCAATATATTTCCAATTAAAAAGTTAATAGAAGTTGATTTTTTTTCAATTAATAAATTAATTGATACAATTAATTTTTTAGTCAAGTTTTTTTATGCCCAATTAAAACTGTGATTGATATTATCATTTTCGTGATTGATTGGATCGATTAATTTCGTGATTGAATCAGATTTTTTTTGTGTACTGAGAGGGTATAATACAATGCTGAAACTTTTTGTTATTTGTTCGAAACTGATCCTATGTATGCAAGGCGGGCATGTCAACCATTAAGGTGAATCTAGCCTAACAACCATTTTATCTTTAGTGTTTCCAAAATCACCCCCAGAGTTGTATCTCTTAGGGGAGCAACCAGGTGTATCTACTAACGAAAAATTTCTTTGCCTATTTTTAGGCGATCCAGGTGTTCAAGAAAAATGCTATGGTATGCAACCCGATTATATTTTTAGCAATAACCACGATCAACCTACATCTGGGTCTGCTATCGAAAATTTTCTTTGCCTATTTTTGGATGGTCCATGTGATTAACGGAAAACGCTTTAGTATCGAAATGAGAACGTCGATTATTTTTCAAGACTACGATCATCATAGGGATTTATAGGAATTGGGTTCAAAAGTGTAAAAAAAATGAAATAATGAAAGAACATGAAAAAGGTGGCACAAATATAAAAAATAAGACATAAACGTATCAACGCTTGAAAAAAGTGACAAATGTGCCCGTGAAGTGCTTAATGCCCGGTCCGAAACTTTTTTCATTTTTTGATAAGGGATTTTTGAGAATACAAAACGCCCTTATAGTTACATCTCGGTGTACCACATAGTTTTTTTGGCACTACCTATGGGAAGGGTTTCGCGAAAATTGTCCTACCAAAGGTGATTAGCTATCTATCACACAATGAATATTAAAATCTTTAAATAAAGGTCATATACTTTGAATCCAAGTCATCAATTTTTGGGTGTATACAAAAATTTCGCTCAGTCTTGGCCAGATCATAATTATAGGAAAAAAAATTGCCAGTTTTTTTATTATTCTTTTTTGATAAAATGATATCATGTGATTATATCGCATTTTTTTTTCATTTTTAGTAATAGTAATACAGTTCTTTTATCAATTTATTGATTGGATTTTTTTGCATATTCTCGAAAAATAGTAATAATTAGCACAATTTATACACGTATAAATATATGTATGTGTTATTTTATTCTTTTTGAGCTTATCGCCTGGCGTAAATTGAATTTGGATATATGATAATTATTTAAATTACACTTGGCCATTTGTTTTTTTTTTTTTTTGGTTCTATTTGTATTTTTTTTTTTTTTTTGGCACATACCCCCTCCAACGTCATGTCAATGTCCAATATTTATGATAGATTTGTTTAATGGACATACATACATATATACATCGGTGTATAGACTTAAATTTCGCACAATATCTAGTATTTAAATTAAAATGAAAAATATTTGCTTTGAGGTAAATAAAAATGCGGTGTCAATCAATTTATTTTGAATGTCATTGTCGTAGGCAAACACAAAAAAATTAAATTTTTCGCTAATTTAAAATATATATAAAATTCTAAGATAAAAAATATTAAATATATTGCGAGACCTTAATCTTTTTTCGATAATGTCCTACGGTTTCGAACATTTTATTTTGTCAATAAACAATCAATCATTAAATGTATAACATTTTATATAATGATTAAAAATATTAATAAAAAATATATATTAAAAATCTTTGTATATGTTTTTCCACAAAATATTTAGATTTAGATTGCAATATTAAGTGCATATTAATTCCTTCATAAAATGACCTAAAGATTTGGGAACGATAATATTTATTGTGAAGAAATATTAAACGAATGGTATACGAGAACGTTTTAAAATAAAATAAAATTGCACATATACATAGAAAACCTCTGACATTCGCGATCACATTTAAAGAGGAAAAAAAGTGTGACTATACAGAAAACTTTTTTTTCAGTTTTTTTTTTTTAATTTCTTCCGGACTTCTAATTATTTTATTTATTGGTTCAATTAAAATTTAATTGATTTTGGTCGAAAAACTCCACTAGTTTTTTAATTGAGACAATTGTTTATTTATTGTATTAATGTTTATTTATTTATAATTATTTTCAAAGAATTAATTAGAAATAAATAAATAAATAAAAATGCTTGATTAAATAATTAATTATTTTCTTCTGGACTATTAATTATTATTCAATTCAATTCAATTCAATTCAATTCAATTAAAAATGTAATTGATTTTGGTCGAAAAACTCAACTATTTTTTTTTTAACTGAGGCAATTATTTATTTATTATTATTGTTTATTTATTTATAATTATTTTTCCTTTTAGATGAAATAATTTTCTTGTAATTTTACTTTCTTCCGGACTTTTAATTATTTTTTTTATTGGTTCAATTAAATAATTTAATTGATTTTGGTCGAAAATCTCAACTAGTTTTGTAATTGAGGCACTTATTTATTTATTGTATTATTGTTTATTTATTTATAATTATTTTTTTCTTTAGATTAATTTTCTTGTAATTTTACAAGAGTTTAACTTTTTTATGACTTTCCGATTGGATTTTTCTTTAGATTTGAGTCAATTATCTCCGAATTAAATGCGCGATTATTTTTTTAATTGGAAATATTTTGTTTATTAATATATTAATAATTAATATTTTCATAAAAAATATATATAAATATTTATTTTTATAAAAAAATAAATATCCCAGCAAAAAAAAGCTTCCAAAAAAGTAGTTTGGATCCTCAATCTGTGATCCGGAAGTAGTGCAAACTTGGATCATCTCCAATGAATTTTACATGGGCTTGTCATAGGACGGAAGTACTCTCGTTTTGGATCCTTTGCATTGCTTTAGAAGTTGTGCCCTGGAAGTTAATTTGAATGAAGAAATTTAAAAAGCGAAAAAAAAAATTTCAACCAATTTCACTTTTTTTTATCCATATGTTTTATTACACAATTATTTTCCTATTATCTAATTTTTCCGGACTTTTAATTATTTTTTATTTTTAATTGAATCGTTTTTATTTATTATTTTCGGCATATATTTTCGTATAAATATATTTTTTCCATTAAAAATCAACAAAAAAAGAAATAAAAATTCTCGTAATTTGCAAAACCTTCCCAAAAGAACTTCCATGGAAGCGAAAAAGTCAAACGGCACAGGTTCAAATCCCAGCGGGGATGATTTTTTTTTTAACTTTTTTTATTAATTTCTATTTTTTTTAGTTTTTTTATTAATTTCTATTTTTTTTAGTTTTTTTATTAGTTTTCTATTTTTTTGTAAAATTTAATTGTACAAAATTTGCACTTAAAATAGCCTTATTGCGTTCTTTCTAATACTTGTCCACGTAGTAGAAAAAAATCATTGGGGGATCCCAAGATGCGCTTTAGAAGAAATGTTTGTGCACTTGTCCAAAAGGACTGCATCGGAAGTGGAGAAAAATTATTGGGGGATCCCACGATGCGCTTTAGAAGAAATGTTTGTGGACTTGTCCAAAAGGACTGCATCGGAAGTTGAAAAAAGAAATGTTTGTGGAACAACTTCCAATTTTTTTTTTGCTGGGATATGTTGAATCATTTTCCTAATTGACATAATTTTTTATTTTTATTAAAAAGTTAATTGCATCATTTAATTGATTACATTTCAATCAACTTTTTAATTAGATATATTTTGGTCTTTTTTTCTGTATATTAAGGGGTTCAATGATATTGGAAATGTTGCAGTGAACTTGATAGTCTAACGGCAATTATTTCCAAATGCGATTAGTACTTAAATATAGGATATTTTACCACGCAGAAAAAAATAATTTGTTTAAAAAAAATTGCTGAATCATTAAAAATTTTAATTGGAAAAATATTGGTCGCATTTTTTTCTGTGCGGTTAGAAAAAACATTGATAAATAAAAATATTTTTTTGGGTTCAATAGCAAAATTAATTGATCCAATTTAAATTAAATCTTTTTCGATAATAAAATAATAAAATTATTTTATTTCCATTAATGTGTTTTATTTATTTATTTTTTTTTTTCAATATATTTTTTTTACAATTTTAACAAATTAAACAAAATTAAAAATTACATTAATTAATTCAAAATTAAATTGAATTAATGTAAGTGAAAATAAATAAAATATAAAATAAAAGAACAAATGAATTTATAACAAATTAAAATAAACGAAAATAAATAAATTAAATTAAATACGGTTGGATATCACAGGATATAAAATAAAAATAGGAATAAAATAATTTAATAATTTTATTTTTTATTTTAATTCCTTAGCTTTGGTTTAATTACTGTACACTCAAAAAAAAAAGTGAACTCTCTATTCCACTAAAGCCAATTTAACTTTAACTTTTTAGTTCATAGAAATATTATGTTTGGAGAAAGTTTTCTTTACTCTAAATTCGTGTCTTCCACAAAACAGTTCAAAATTTCTTTAAATTTGTAAATTTTACCAAAAATGTGAACTTCGTATGTCACTAAAGACATTCTTGCAATTTTGAACTCCAAGTTTTTTCTTCAAACTACAAAATTTTCTTTAACAAGTGAAAAAACTTAGTTATGTCTAAAAAATTTTCTCGTATTTGCCGAAAAATATTTACTTATTTTTATGACATCGGCGTGATGTCAACGTTTGTAATACTGTTTAGTTAAAATTTTCTACAAATATTCAAAATTTTCTAAAATTAACCGAGAGTTTTCTTCCTGGTGGATTTACTGTTTTTTCAGTGTAATTTCGTTTAATTTAATTTTTTTATAAATGCATTTCTGCATTTATCATTTATTTTATTTAATTTCCTTTATATAATTCAATTATTTTGATTTCGTTTAATTTAATTTGTTAAAAATATAAAATTTTCTAATTTTATTTTTTTTTTATATATATTTTTTTAAATTATTGCTTGATTATTAAAATATTGCTTCATTATTTAATGTAGTTTAAAATTTTCTTCTACAACACCATAACATTCTAAACGGCGAGCATATCCAACAAAAAAAGAAGAAAACTCATTAGATATCTATTCTATATAGATTTTCCTTTGTATACCATCATTATATTTATTTTTTACATATCCTATCTATCATCAATGTCAATTTAGTGGTAAAGTTCAAATCATTGAAATACTTCCCATTTTCAAATGTCTCCCCAATTGACGTTTTTTTGATCGCTATGGCTAGATTGGTGGCAAATCGATTATTTGTGTTTGTTACGTTTTCGATTATATTTTTATGTATTTAAGTGAATTTTCTTATTTGTTTTCTTTCGATTTCGTTAAGTTGATAATGATGATGGGCATGTCCTTGGTTTGAAAGATAAATATATGCTCATTATTATGTATGGTTTTGAGTGGTTTGTTTTAGAACAAAATCTGCAATATTGTTATAGTTTTGTTTATTCCACTTTTTGTTTGTTTGTTTGACTTTTTGGGAGTGTTTTTTTTTTTTTTGGTCTAAAAATAGAAATATTGTTGGAAGTTATTTTTAAGACATGTGAAAAAATAGATTTTTATGATATATATGCAAAAACAAATAAATTCCATTTCTCATTATGGGGGTAATGTGAAAAAAAATTTGTTTATTCAGAAAATTTTACACCATAATAAATTATGAAATTAAAATGACTCCCCCCCCCCCCCATGAATAGAAAAAAGTTAATCATAATAAATATTTGATTTTTATGATCTATATGCATAACAAAATCTTTAATAGAAATCTAAATTTAGAATTTGTGCATACATTTGTTAAAAAAAACACAGGTATAAAATCTGCATATTTTTTTTATTTCATGATCTCTTTGTTTTTTTTTATAATTATTTTTCTTATACAATAATTTATTTCTTTTCTGTTACATTGGAATTTTTCCTTCAAGAAAAAATATTGCATTTTAATTGCTATCGATATAGTTTGTTGAAAAATATTTCATGCTCAAGTGCTAAAATTTAATTAATTCAATTTTGCTTGGGTATTTACCTTTCGAATCTAACCATGGTATTTAGATATTGAAGAACCAACAAAATAAAAAAAATTAGGTCACGATATACGACTGATGATGTGTGGTCAATGAATCATTTTACAATGATTACACATGAATTAGTGTTTAAAAATTTTATAAATTAAAGAAATAGTTAGTACCAAAAAAAAACAGAGGTA
This sequence comes from Haematobia irritans, assembly GCF_050003625.1. Classification (NCBI taxonomy): domain Eukaryota; kingdom Metazoa; phylum Arthropoda; class Insecta; order Diptera; family Muscidae; genus Haematobia; species Haematobia irritans. The sequence goes on along the minus strand of NC_134399.1, from coordinate 33,230,278 downwards.
TACATATATAGAATATAGAAATTCGCACACATAAAAAAATGTTTTTCTGATTCAATCACGAAATTAATTGATCCAATTAATTTTTTAATTGAAATGTCTTCAATCACAGAAATGATAGTATCATTTAAAAAATTAATTGAAGGTCAATTAGAAATTGTATTGATCCAATTAAAAATTTAATTGATACTATTATTTTTGTGATTGATTTTTGTTCCAATTAAAAAAGTTTGTTGCATTCATTAAATTTTTAATTGAATATTTTTTAAAACTCAATTAAAATTTTAATTGGAAACTTTTTCGTGAAATTTTTTTCTGTGCAGGTTAATGTACGATCTCCTCAAAAATAGACGTATTTTAATAACAAGCAAACATTCAAAGGTACGCATAGAAAAAAATAATATATGAATTTATACATAAATTTGTACATTTTTGTATTCGTAAAATGTAATTTCCATAAAATAGATGAACTTTTACATAATATCATGTTTTCGTAAATATTTGTTATTAAATTATGAATTTTGTAATAATGCACATGGACACATTCTTAGAATATACTGGTTGTTTTCACTTGGCCTGTGAGAGCCACCACAGAGTCTTGTTTTCAATATCAACAGAGTCTTGCTCTCAATACCAGCAGAGTCTTGCTCTCAATACAAGACTTTAATGAGTTTGTTTTAATAAGTGGTTCATAAATTTTGATCTATTATATAGACATAAGTTCCCAGCAAAAAAAAAAAAAAAACAAAAAAAAAAGTAGTGAAAATGTTCTTTTTGGATCCGGAAGTGGTGCAAAATTGGCGCAGAAACGATGAATTTAACATGGGCTTGTCATAGGACGGATGCCCACCATTTCAACAGCCGTTGCACTGAGTTTGCATCACTTCTTAAGGTGTGATGCGAATCCAGTGATTTGGATTTGGAATTAAGAAATTTTGTGATATTTTGACGAATAAATAATTTTTAAAATTTTTTAAGATTTTTAATGATTTGATTTTCTCTGGAACGTTTGACATCAAATATTTTCAAAAATTCGCAAAATTTAAATAATTTGCACAGTTTTATTAATTCGTAATAACCCATTTGAAACAATAAAACTTTAAATTTCCCATAAAAAAATGTGAAAAAAGCGAGATATAAAAAATTGACTCAAATGAACTTCCTGTGCAGTTAAATTAAAGAACATTTTTGGGAGGACATTTTTGGAAGCGCTTTTAAAGTTGTGCCTTTAGAAGAACTTCCAAATTTTCAGTTCCCAGCGAAAAAAAAACGTCTCCAAAAATGTAGTGAAAATGTTCTTTTTGGATCCGGAAGTGGTGCAAAATTGGCGCAGAAACGATGTATTTAACATGGGCTTGTCATAGGACGGATGACCACCATTTCAACAGCTGTTTCACGGAATTTGCATCACTTCTTAAGGTGTGGTCCAAATTCAATGTTTTGCATGTGAATTATAACAGGTTGGCTGATAAGTCCCCGGTCTGACACATAGATGGCGTCGCTAGTATTAAATGCATATTATTTTTATATAGTACCAACCTTTAAATGATTCATGTCTAAATTTGACGTCTGTAAGTCAATTGGTTTGTGAGATAGAGCGTCTTTTGTGAAGTAACTCTTGTAATTGTGAAAAAAAATGAAAAAAATGAATTTCGTGTTTTGATAAAATACTGTTTTCTGAAGGGAAAAAATCCGGTGGAAGCAAAAACTTGGCTTGATAATGAGTTTCCGGACTCTGCCCCAGGGAAATCAACAATAATTGATTGGTATGCAAAATTCAAGCGTGGTGAAATGAGCACGGAGGACGGTGAACACAGTGGACGCCCGAAAGAGGTGGTTACGGACGAAAACATCAAAAAAATCCACAAAATGATTTTGAATGGCCGTAAAATGAAGTTGATCGAGTAGCAGAGGCCTTAAAGATATCAAAGAAACGTGTTGGTCATATCATTCATCAATATTTGGATATGCGGAAGCTCTGTGCAAAATGGGTGACGCGCGAGCTCACATTTGACACAAAAACAACAACGTGTTGATGATTCTGAGCGGTGTTTCCAGCTGTTAACTCGAGTACACCCGAGTTTTTCCGTCGATATGTGACAATGGATGAATCATTGTTCCATCACTACACACCTGAGTCCAATCGACAGTCGGCTGAGTGGAAAGCGACCGGTGAACCGTCTCCGAAGCGTGGAAAGACTCAAAAGTCCGCTGGCAAAGTAATGGCCTCTGTTTTTTGGGATGCGCATGGAATAATTTTTATCGATTATCTTGAGAAGGGAAAAACCATCAACATTGACTATTATATGGCGTTATTGGAGCGTTTGAAGGTCGAAATCGCGGCAAAACGGCCCCATATGAAGAAGAAAAAAATGTTGTTCCACCAAGACAACGCACCGGTCCACAAGTCATTGAGAACGATGGCAAAAATTCATGAATTGGGCTTCGAATTGCTTCCCCACCCACCGTATTCTCCAGATCTGGCCCCCAGCGACGCTTTCTTGTTCTCAGACCTCAAAAGGATGCTCGCAGGGAAAAAATTTGGCTGCAATGAAGAGGTGATCGCCGAAACTGAGGCCTATTTTGAGGCAAAACCGTAGAAGTACTACCAAAATGGTATCAAAAAATTGGAATCGTTGTATCACTCTTGAAGGGAACCATGTTGAATAATAAAAACGAATTTTGACAAAAAAAAATGTGTTTTTCTTTGTTAGACCAGGGACTTATCAGCCAACCTGTTAAAATTGTGTCATAAATAATTTTTATATTTTTTTTAATGATTTTTTAATGCATTCTAACGCTTGTCTAAAACGCTTGATCCCAAATATTTTCAAAAATTTGCAATTTTTCTAGAATGGATTTAGAATTTTTTTCGACAAAATTTAAATAATTTCTACCATTTTTTTAATTCTTACTCTGAAACAACAACAAAAATGAAACCAAAAAAATTTTAAATTTCTTATTAAAAATATGAAAAAAGCTAGTTTTAAAAAAAAATTGAATAAAAAGAACTTCCTGTGTAGTTAAACTAAAGAACCTCTTTGGAAGGGTATTTTTGGAATTGCTTTTAAAGTTGTGCCTTTAGAAGAACTTCCAATTTTTTTGGCTTTGACTAAATACCTATTATATTGTTTGCCATTCCGAATTGAATATAAGAAGTGGTGGAAAAATGCAATATTACATCAGGGGCCTCAATTCGCGTGTCAGGCATATGCAGTAGGACACCAAAAAAATACTCTTAATGTCATATTTCATCTGCTGCTTTTAGGAATTACGGCGAAACAATGTAACGTGACTACGACACTAATATTACATGGACTAGAGCACAGATCTATGTCGAAATTGTCAGATGATAATACTCTTGACTTCCGTCCTTCAACATTTTAAAAACTATAATTTTATTTGAAAAAAAAAAATACAAACGCTATGAATCATACATATATGGGAGATTTCAAAGCCCCGTTTAATTTTTCCGTTCTAGATTTCACACTTAAACGAGTACAACGCTTTAGTAGGTCGAATATGACGACATCTATTTTTGTTGTTAGAAAAACATATAAATACTGCATTTTTTTTCTTTCTAGGTTTCTTATTTTCAATATTGAAAATGTTCTCCAACAATCAATATTAGATTTGGTATAATTTTGATTTGGTTTTTGAAAAAAATTTCACAAATACAAACGATAAGAGTGTGTATTTAAATGAGTTCACATGCAAATCAAATTAATAATAAAAAATTATAATCGAATCGAAACCGCTATTGTTTATATTGTGTGGTAACAAAATAATTATAAAAAAATTGAAAATAATACCATACAGTTCATTCGAACAACAGTCATATACATTGTCCTCATGCCACCACACACGAAGCGTAATCTTAGACTCTATGGGTAAATAATACAAAGGCAATCATGAATAATGGAACAACAGACCATATTTATGCTGATGAGAGTACGTCAATGATGGACTATCGTAATGGTGATCATAATTTTCCAAGAAATGTCACGTGTCCATGCTAATGTTAACATATATTGAATAATTTTGTATTCGTATTGAATAAATTTTTATTATTTAATTTTGGTTATTTTTTTTTTTAAATACTTGGAAGTTTTACTTAAAGTATATCTCAAATAACTCCATAGCTAATTATCATATTTCAAAAAATATCAATTGTAATAAAAAAAAGGTACAAATTGTTTTTGAAATAGGACCTGAAGATAAAGAAAACGAATAAAATAAATCCAATCTAGGTTAGAATTAACCATACAATAAATTTTTATTAAGTTTTGTAGAATAACTGTTTACCTAAAACTTTCAATTTAAATAATTTGCATATTTTCAGGCATCATATTTCGAAAAATCATCATTGTAAGTGCCAGAAAGGGATCCATTGTTTTTGAAATAGGAGCACAAGATAAAGAAAACGAATGAAATAAATCCAGTATTATAGTCTAACATTATCCAAGGGTTGAAACAAATTAGATTAGAATTGTTCTAAAAATTCTTTTTTTTAGGTTTCTTATTCAACAAAAAAATCTATTGCATATTTTCAGGCTTCAAAATTCGAAAAATTATAATTAAACGTATCAATTATAATTCTATAGTATCCAAATAAAAATACGTTTTTCTTAACTCTAAAATACACAAGATCACCTATTCCTCCGAAAATAATATATAATATGGAAATTGGTATATTGCAAAATGGCATATTTTTTTTTTCAAAAACAATTTTGTGTTTTTTTAAATAGTGGTTGTATCTTAAACAAGTATATACGGCCGCAAGTTCGGCCAGGCCGAATCTTATGTACACTCCACCATGGATTGCGTAGAAACTTACACATCCACAATCGAATTACTTGGGTTGCGGTAACACTTGCCGATGGTAAGAAAGGTATCTTAAAACCTCCTTAACACCGTCTTCTAAATTGTAAAGGGTGGTTAAATTGTAAGGCCCATGTTGAATTTGAGCCACACCTAAACGTCAAGTTTTTTTCCGAATTTTATTTGACATTTCTCTATTTCAGACTTACTCAATTTGAACCATGGGGAGATACACAATCCAACAACGTATTAAATGGTTCCAAGAAATGGCAACAGTGGTTGATCAGTTTTCGAAGAAAATCATCTTCAGTGATGAGGCACATTTTCACCTCAGTGGATTCGTCAATAAACAGAATTGCCGCATTTGGGCGAATGAGAATCCAAGAGTAATTGCCGAAAAACCAATGCACCCACAAAGAGTGACTGTTTGGTACGGTTTTTGGGCTGGCGGCATCATCGGGCCGTATTTTTTTTCCAAAATGAGGCTGGTCAGGCAGTTACTGTGAATGGTGTTCGCTATCGTGAGGTGATAACGAACTTTTTATGGCCCGAATTGGAAGATATGGATGTGGACGATATGTGTTTTCAGCAGGACGGTGTCCCTTGCCACACAGCTAACGAAATAATGGCTCTTTTGCGCAACAAATACAATGGCCGTGTTATCTCACGTAATGGCGATGTCAATTGGCCGCCAATATCATGTGATTTGACACCGTTGGACTTTTTTCTTTGGGGTTATTTGAAAGAAAAGGTGTACGTCGATAAGCCAGCAAAAATTCAAGAGCTAAAGGATGAGATAATTCGGCAAATTAACGGCATAGAACCTCCATTATGCCTCAGCGTCATCGAAAATATGGACCATCGGATGAAGGTGTGCCACCGAGGTCGCGGCGCCCATTTGGCCGATATTTTATTCCATACATAATTGAGTAATACCAATATATTATAATAAAATAAAATTACAATAATTTCCTAAATAGTCTGTGTTTTATTCAATATCAACATCGGCCCTTGAAATTTTAACCACCCTTTAAAGTAGTCCATACGGGGGATATATTAAACAAAAAACAAGGCCGATTAAATACGTACATAATTCAGTTCGACAACATTTTCTATAGAAATAAAATTTTGATAAAATTTTCTATAGAAACAACATTTTGACCAAATTTTCTATAGAAATAAAATTTTGACCAAATTTTCTATAGAAATAAAATGTTGGGAAAATTTTCTATAGAAATAAAATTTTGACAAAATTTTCTATAGAAATAAAATTTTGACAAAATTTTCTATAGAAATAAAATTTTGACAAAATGTTCTATAGAAATAAAATTTTGACAAAATTTTCTACAGAAATAAAATTTTGACAAAATGTTCTATAGAAATAAAATTTTGACAAAACTGTCTATAGTAATAAAATGTTGACAAAAATTTTCTATAGAAATAAAGTTTTGGTAGATTATTTTCGGCGATATAGTCCAATTTTTGTGTGATTGGACATCGGCTATATATAACTATAGACCGATATGGACCAATTTTTGCATGGCTGTTAGCGGCCATATACTAGCGCAATGTACCAAATTTCAACCGCATCGGATGAATTTTGCTCTTCCACGAGGCTCCGGAGGCCAAATGTGGGGATCGGTTTATATGGGGGCTATATATAATTATGGACCGATTTCGACCTATTTTTGCATGGGTGTTTGAGGCCATGTATTAAAACCACGTACCAAATTTCAACTGAATCAGATGAATCAGATGCTCTTCCAAGAGGCTCCGGAGGTCAAATCTGGAGACCGGTTTATATGGGGGCTACATATAGTTATGGACCGATACGGACCAATTCCTGCATAGTTGTTAGAGACCATATATTAACATCTCGTACCAAATTCCAACCGAATCGATTGAAATTTGCTTCTCTTAGAGGCTCCGCAAGCCAAATCGGGGGATCGGTTTATATGGGGGCTACATATAATTATGGACCGATATGGACCAATTCCTGCATGGTTGTTAGATACCATATATTAACATCACGTACCAAATTTCAACCGGATCGGATGAATTTTGCTCCTCCAAGAGGCTCCGCAAGCCAAATCTGAGCGTCGGTTTATATCGACTCAGAATTTCACCACGACCCAGAATATATATACTTTATGGGATCTTAAAGCAATATTTCGATGTGTTACAAACGGAATGACAAAGTTAATATACCCCCCATCCTACGGTGGAGGATATAAAAATACAGTGAGCATTAACATTTTTTTATTTACAAAATAAACAATTTAAGTAGAGAATAGAGATATTTTGACACTACACATTTTTTAGCAACATTATTTTCAAATCGGGTAAATAATATTTAACCTCAAATTTGTAGTTTTTGAATTTTTGGTATAATTTGATTTTCACTTTTGAGTGCAGATTACTCAGATTTTATACTAAAAATTTTCCGGAAAAAAAAACTATTTTTAGAAATAGCGTTATGATGTTTTAAATGCAAAAAACTTGATTTCATAAAATTCGGTCAAAATTTTAGAACGTAAGATTTTTTTCTGTTAGTATTTCAAAAGATAACGTGCGCATTCAAGGGTTAATTATGTAGAATAACTGTCTAAACATTTCCATTTAAATATTTGCATATTTTTAGGCGCCCATAAGAGGATTTAGAAGCTTGCAATTAGGCAAAGAAATTATGTAAAAAATGTATTACCGCAAAAAGAAACACTCCATTTTACATACGATTCTCAAAATAAGCTTAAACAGATTATGTTATCGCTTAAAGGCATAAAGAATATGGATTGGCATCCATTGAAAAATTTGAGGAATTTCCAAGTCTTATTGACCATTGAAAGAAAATATTTGCATATTTTCAGGCACTTACACGAAATTTTAAAAGTATGCAATTAGGCGAAGATAGAATGTGAAGCATCTATTAACTCTTCTCAAAATAAGTTTAAACCGATTACATTCCCCGCAAAAAAAATTGGAAGTGTTTCTAAAGACACAACTTTAAAAGCACTTCCAAAAATGTTCTCCCAAAGATGTTCTTTATTTTAACTACTCAGGAAGTTCTTTAAATTAAATTTGTTGTATCTCGCTTTTTTAAAATTTTTGAAAGGAAATTTAATTTTTTTTGTTTCAAATAGGTTAAAAACAGAATAAGGAGTAATAAAATGGTACAAATTATTAAATTTTTTCGAAAAAAATGCTAAATCCATTCCAGAAAAATTGCCAATTTTTGAAAATATTTGATTTCAAACGTTTCAGACAAGCGGTACGGTACAATGCTTTAAAATCATAAAAAAATATAAAAATTATTTATTTGGCAAATTATTGCAAAATTTTCTAATTTACATCCAAAACACTGAATTCGGATTACACCTTAAGAAGTGCTGCAAATTCAGTGCAACGGCATTTGAAATGGTGGACATCCGTCCTATGACAAGCTCGGTTATTGTTTTAAGGCATAAAGAAACTGGGCTAACTTACGTTAGAGGAGTTTCCAAATCTTCAATTCAATTCAATTTTGCATTAAAATTCGAAAGAAAACGATTGTTACTCATAAATTATTTCCAATAGAATAAAATCAGACATATACTGACACATACGTAAATATTTTGAGAAATATGTTCTTACGCCCATACAAAAAAAAAATTACAAAAAAATGCTGCGGCAACATCCGTTTCATTTTGTGCGTCACTGTTATAGCTTCTTCGTTTGTCAGCCTTACCAAATGTTTCTTATCTCTACATCTTTCTCTTGTTATCGGCTATAAAAAATCTTTGATCCGGTTTATTTAAATGTTTAATTAATGATTTCGTGCTTGTTCCTTAGGTGTTTGCTACAGATTGTTTATATGCTCCATGCGATTTAATGATCATAGAACGTAGAATTGCTTTTGAATGTGTGCTATAATTATTCGCACAAATTTCATGACTTGATACTTTTGGAAATCTTTGGGTTGTTTTTTTCCACCTCACACGGAAATTTGCTTAATCATGATTTTCTAAATAATTTAATTATTTTATTTACTTTTGCTAAATGAAACAAAAATTAAACTTGTGATTTATAGAAAAAAGGCCAGATAATTTTTCTATTGGATGGGTGTTGTACAGGAAATTAAAAAAAAATCGCAGATTCATATTTGGAACACATAAGATTAAAGAGGTACCCTGTTATTACACTCAATTTATAATGTGTAAATTAAAGACAAATTTATTTAAAAGTAACTTGTTCTCACTTTGTTTTTAATTTTGCTGTATATCTTTGGAGTAAATACAATTTTCCTTAAAAAAAATAAATTTTTAATCTAAAAAGAAAAAATAATTAACTGAGATTTTTTTTGATGAAAGATAAAAACGTTTGAAATAATAGGTTGGCTGATAAGTCCCCGGTCTGACACATAGATGGCGTCGCTAGTATTAAATGCATATTATTTTTATATAGTACCAACCTTCAAATGATTCGTGTCAAAATTTGACGTCTGTAAGTCAATTTGTTTGTGAGAGCGTCTTTTGTGAAGCAACTTTTGTTATTGTGAAAAAATGGCAAAAAGGAATTTCGTGTTTTGATAAAATACTGTTTTCTGAAGGGAAAAATATGGTGGAAGCAAAAACTTGGCTTGATAATGGGTTTCCGGACTCTGACTCAGGAAAATCAAGAATAATTGATTGGTATGCAAAAATTAAGCGTGGTGAAATGAGCACGGAGGACGGTGGATGCAGCGGACGCCCGAAAGAGGTGGTTACCGACGAAAACATAAAATCCACAAAATGATTTTGAATGACCGTAAAAAGAAGTTGTTCGAGATAGCAGAGGCCTTAAAGAAATCAAAGGAACGTGTTGGTCATATAATTCATCAATATTTGGATATGCGGAATGGGTGCCGCGCGAGCTCACATTTGACCAAAAACAACAACGTGTTGATGATTCTGAGCGGTGTTTGCAGCTGTTAACTCGTAATACACCCGAGTTTTTCCGTCGATATGTGACAATGGATGAAACATGGCTCCTTCACTACAGTTCTGAGTCCAATCGACAGTCGGCTGAGTGGACAGCGAACGGTGAACCGTCTCCGAAGCGTGGAAAGACTCAACAGTCCGCTGGCAAAGTAATGGCCTCTGTTTCTTGGGATGCGCATGGAATAATTTTTATCGATTATCTTGAGAAGGGAAAAAACCATCAACAGTGACTATTATATGGCGTTATTGGAGCGTTTGAAGGTCGAAATCGCGGCAAAACGGCCCCATATGAAGAAGAAAAAAGTGTTGTTCCACCAAGACAACGCACCGTGCAAAAAGTCATTGAGAACGATGGCAAAAATTCATGAATTGGGCTTCGAATTGCTTCCCCAACCACCGTATTCTCCATATCTGGCCCCCACCGACTTTTTCTTGTTCTCAGACCTCAAAAGGATACTCGCAGGGAAAAAATTTGAAGAGGTGATCGCCGAAACTGAGGCCTATTTTGAGGCAAAACCAAAGGAGTACTACCAAAATGGTATCAAAAAATTGGAAGGTCGTTATAATCGTTGTATCGCTCTTAAAGGGAACTATGTTGAATAATAAAAACGAATTTTGCCAAAAAAAAAAACAAGTAAGGAAAGTCTACTAAGTGGCGATTTTACTACTAATTGAACTCCTAGTGCAAAATTTCAACCAAATTGGGGTAAAACTCTGGCTCCTGGGACCGTATTAGTCCATATCGGGCGAAAGATATATATGGGAGCTATATCTAAATCTGAACCGATTCCTTCCAAAATAGGTATCTATTCTGAGCCAAAACACATACTTGTGCCAAATTTGAAGTCGATTGGACTAAAACTGCGACCTAGACTTTGATTACAAAAATGTGTTCACGGACAGACGGACAGACGGACATGGCTATATCGACTCAGGAGCCCACCCTGAGCATTTTTGCCAAAGACACCATGTGTCTATCTCGTCTCCTTCTGGGTGTTGCAAACATATGCACTAACTTATAATACCCTGTTCCACAGTGTGGAGCAGGGTATAAATATGGGAAACATTTAAATCTGAAGCAATTTTAAGGAAACTTCGCAAAAGTTTATTTATGATTTATCGCTCGATATATATGTATTACAAGTTTAGGAAATTTAGAGTCATTTTTACGACTTTTCGACCAAGCAGTGGCGATTTTACAAGGAAAAATTATGGTATTTTGACCATTTTTTGTCGAAATCAGAAAAACATATATATGGGAGCTATATCTATATCTGAACCGATGTCAACCAAATTTGGCACGCATAGCAACAATGCTAATTCTACTCCCTGTGCAAAATTTCAACTAAATCGGAGTTAAAAATTGGCCTCTGTGGTCACATGAGTGTAAATCGGGCGAAAGCTATATGTGGGAGATATATCTAAATCTGAACCGATTTCAACCAAATTTGGCATGCATAGCTACAATGCTAATTCTACTCCCTGTGCAAAATTTCAACTAAATCGGAGCAAAAAATTGGCCTCTGTGGTCATATGAGTGTAAATCGGGCGAAAGCTATATATGGGAGCTATAACTAAATCTGAACCGATTTCAATTAAATTTGGCACGCATAGCAACAATGCTAATTCTACTCCGTGTGCAAAATTTCAACCAAATTGGGGTAAAACTCTGGCTTCTGGGAACGTATTAATCCATATCGGGCGAAAGATATATATGGGAGCTATATCTAAATCTGAACCGATTTCAATAAAATTTGGCACACTTGACTATAGTATTAATTGTTCTTCTTGTGCAAAATTTTAAGCAAATTAGGGTAAAACTCTGGCTTCTGGGGCCATATAAGTCCATATCGGGCGAAATATATATATGAGAGCTATATCTAAATCTGAACCGATTTATTCCAAAATCAATAGGGATCTATTCTGAGCCAAAACACATACTTGTGCCAAATTTGAAGTCGATTGGACTAAAACTGCGACCTAGACTTTGATTACAAAAATGTGTTCACGGACAGACGGACAGACGGACATCGCTATATCGACTCAGGAGCCCACCCTGAGTATTTTTGCCAAAGACACCATGTGTCTAGCTCGTCTCCTTCTGGGTGTTGCAAACATATGCACTAACTTATAATACCCTGTTCCACAGTGTGGAGCAGGGTATAAAAATGTGTTTTTCTTCGTTAGACCGGGGACTTATCAGCCAACCTGTTATGAGACATTATTTTGGTCCACTTAGTATTTGGTATAGTGCCCTTTGTTAGCGCAAATGGCTTCCAGTCGTCTTGGCATCGACTCTACCAATTTTCGACACGTTTCTTGAGAGATTTTACCCTATTCCTCCTGTAACACTTTTTTAAGGGTTGTCTAAGTCGAAATTTGGTTATGTCCGATCCACGCTTCCAAATGAGACCCTAGTTTTCAATGGGGTTGGTACCTGGGCTTTGTGATGGCGTTTTGAGGTATTTGGTGTTGTGAAGGAGCCACATTTTCACATCCCAGGCCGTGTGTTTGGGGTCTTTGCCTTGTTGGAACAAGAAGTCTTTATCTCGGAATCCCATTTTAGCAGCACTGGAGTGACGATTTTCTTTCAAAATGTTTAAATATGTTAAAATACATTTTGGCGTTCATTGTCCCATCAATAAAAAACTAAGTTTCCAACTCCTCGTACTGACAAACTACAATTACCATTTACACTTGCTTTTACATTTTTTATTTTCAAGGTTTCTCCAGGCTTTCCCCTTGAAAATAAAAAATGTAAAAGCAAGTGTAAATAGTAATGGTAGTTTGTCAGTACGAGGAGTTGGAAACTTAGTTTTTATTGATGGGCAAAAAAAATGCATTTGATTTCAAGAAATCAAAAAACGAATACTTATGTGAGTCACTGTATAAAAGAAATCCATTCATTATCAATTCCATTTACATGGAATCAAGAAAATTTTCAATAATTAATTATAAAATAGAGTCTTTGGAGCAATTTTAATTTTCACGTGTCATGATTTGGTTTTTAAAATTTAAAATTTCATCATGGAAATTCGCTTTATGAATATACTAAATTCCCATTACACGAATTCATATTCTCATTTTCCCCATTTTGAGCATCGGTTTTACTCGTGAATATGGCGAGCACAATAATTCATTTCAAACTTATGGCATTATATACGACGACTAAAAGCTTTAACGGCCAATCGTTGTGAATTTCATGGCATTTAAAGGCAATGCGCAAATATCTAAAGCATACTTTTAGGCAAATTTTTTTATTTTGCCAAATGTGTTTGCAAAAATCTACTTTGAAAGTATTTTTATACCCACCACCATAGAATGGTGACGGGGGTATAATAAGTTTGTCATTCCGCTTGTAACACATCGAAATATCGATTTCCGACTATATAAAGTATATATATTCTTGATCAGGGAGAAATTCTAAGACGATATAACCATGTCTGTCTGTCCGTCCGTCTGGCTGTCTGTTGTAATCACGCTACAGTCTTCAATAATGAAGCAATCGTGCTGAAATTTTGCACAAACTCGTCTTTTGTCTGCAGGCAGGTCAAGTTCGAAGATGGGCTATATCGGTCCAGGTTTTGATATAGTCCCCATATAAACCGACCTCCCGATTTGGGGTCTTGGGCTTATAGAAATCGTAGTTTTTATCCAATTTGCCTGAAATTTGAAATCTAGAGGTATTTTATGACCATAAAGAGGTGTGACAAAAATTGTGAGTATCGGTCCATATTTTGGTATAGCCCCCATATAGACCTATCTCCCGATTTTACTTCTTTGGCTTATAGAAACCGCAGTTTTTATTCAATTTACCTGAAATTGGAAATCTAGAGGTATTGTAGGACCACAAATACGTGTGCCAAAAATTGTGAGTATCGGTTCATGTTTTGGTATAGCCCGCATATAAAACGACCTCCCGATTTTGGGTCTTGGGCTTATAGAAACCGTAGTTTCTATCCAATTTGTCTGAAATTGGATATCTAGAGGTATTTTAGGACCATAAGAGGTGTGCCGAAAATGGTGAGTATCGGTCCATATTTTGGTATAGCTCCCATATAGACCGATTTCCCGACTTTACTTCTTGGGCTTCTAGAATCCGAAGTTTTTATCCTATTTGCCTGAAATTGAAAATCTAGAGGTATTTTCGGGTCATAAAGAGGTGTGCCGAAAACGGTGAGTATCGGTCCATATTTTAGTATAGCCCCCATAAGAACGATCTCCCGATTTAACTCCTTGGGTTTCTAGAAACCGTAGTTTTTATCTGATTTGCCTGAATTTGTAAATATTCTGGTATTTTAGGCTCACAAAAACGTGTATCGGATTACGTTTTTATCGGTCCATTTGGTAATGCCTCCATATAGACCGACTTCACTTCTTGAGGATGTAGAAGGCGCACTGATCATGAAAATTGCTTGAAACTCAATGTAAAATTTCCAGATTTTACTTCTACAGATTTAAGAGTTCAAATCAAGACATTATTTTATAATTTTCTTGCCCACTTACAAGAGATGTTAATGATTCCTCTAAAACTCAAACAAAAATGGTTCTTATAAATCCAGAATCTGATATAGTCCTCATAGGTGAAATCTTTAAATTTATCTTCGGGAAGTGTCCTCAAGTCCTCAAGCCCTCCTGAAATTTCAAAGGAAACCCTAATATTTGGTTCATGGTAGAGGTGTGCACGTGACACGAAATTTTCGTGACTCACGAAATTTTTCGTGACTCACGCGTGAGCCGTGAGTCACGATGGAGTCAATCTCGTGAGCGTGCGTGAGCGTGATCAAGCTGAAAATTTTCGTGCGTGAGCGTGAGTCACGAAAAAAAATTCTTCGTGAATGTGCGTGAGTAAAAATGTTTGATAATTACACTCACGAAAACAAAATCACGCTCACGATTTGAATCACGATAACTACTTTAATCACGCTCACGATTTAAATCACGCTCACGATTTTAATCACGCTCACGATTTGAATCACGCTCACGACTTGTATCACGCTCACGATTTGAATCACGATCTCAATTTGAATCACGATCTCAATTTGAATCACGATCACGATGTCAATCGCACTCACGATGTCAGTCACGCCCTCGATTTTAATCACGCTCACGACATTGGTCACACTCACGACTTTGGTCACACTAAACCTTCCAATGTATGGATTGTGTAATAGTTTTTTTTTCATTTAAAATTAATTGATTAAAAAAGTAATATTGAAGCGCTGGTTTTCGGTGCAAAAACCGAGTATAGTGCCGTTCCTTAAACAATAAAACCTTTTATAAAATATTGCTTTGTTTTTTTTTCTAACGAAAATGAGAAATATTGTCGAAAAAGTGTACCATAAAAAATTGGTAGATTAAATAAAATTCTAATTAACGAGTAAAGTAGAAAGTCGGGCCGGGCCGACT
Organism: Haematobia irritans; assembly: GCF_050003625.1. NCBI lineage: Eukaryota > Metazoa > Arthropoda > Insecta > Diptera > Muscidae > Haematobia > Haematobia irritans. The sequence continues at coordinate 33,215,096 of NC_134399.1, read as the reverse complement.
ACATCATACCCCAAATCACCCCTACTGAATTAGTGAACATTGTAGAGTATCAATGATATAGGTTTGGGGAAAACCACATTTCCAGATTTAATAACATTACTGGGTACATGGGAGTTTTATCATAATCTGATATTAACATAGGAGTATAGTTGATTCTGAACCTACAGAGTTATTTAGTATGCTACTAATATTGAGTCCTTTATTAAAAAAACTGGAAATCGCTCAATTAGTGTGGGTAATAAATTCAAATTTCTGAAAATAGGGTAATAGATTTATGTAATAGCTTTTATTTGAAATTTGAGCAACATACACTGAAAAAACAGTGAACCCACCAGGAAGAAAACTTTGGGTTAATTTTAGAAAATTTTGAATATTTGTAGAAAATTTTAACTAAACAGTATTACAAACGTTGGCATCACGTCGATGTCATACAAATAAGTAAATATTTGTCGACAAATTCAAGAAAATTTATTAGACATAACTAAGTTTTTTCACTTGTTAAGGAAAATTTTGTAGTTTGAAGGAAAAACGTGGAGTTCAAAATTGCAAGAATGTCTTTAGTGACATACGAAGTTCATGATGGACGCATTTTTGGTAAAGTTTACAAATTTAAAGAAATTCTGAACTATTTTGTGGAAGACAGGAATTTAGTTAATCGTTATGCTTTATTTGAGTATATTTTTTTCCTCGGTTATAGTTAATTTAACTAACGTGCACAAAAAATTATTAGAGTAAAGGAAACTTCCTTCAAACATAATAATACCATGAACTAAAATAAAGTTAAATTGGCTTTAGTGAAATAGAGAGTTCACTTTTTTTTGAGTGTAGGTTAATAAATAAGAGTATTATGGTCAAATTTGGGAAAATCGATCGATGCATTTATATGGGAGCTATATCCATATATTGGTTGATACCACAGAGGGTTGCCTTGTGCTAAATTAGAGTAAGATCGGGTATTAGATAAGGCTACTATGGTTAGAAATAAAGTTACAAGGGGTACATTTTTCAAAAGCGGTCATATCTAAATATGACCCGATTTGGATTATATTTTGCAGGTTTTGTTGATATTACAGGAGATTACCTTGTGCCAACTTTGAGTAAGATCGGTTAATAAATGAGGCCACAATGGTCAACAATAAGGTTATAAGGGGCAAATTTTGAAAATTGGGCGCTACATATATATGGCAGCTATATCCAAATCTGCACCGATTTGGATGATATTTTGCACATAGAGTCAGTGGATTACATTGTGACAAATTTGACGCCGATCGGTTAGTAAATGAGCGCAATCCCCCATTTATCGAAATCGGGCGATACATATACATATATGGGAGCTATATCTAAATTCAATAGCGTTCGTCCTTGTGCCAATAAAGAGCCACATACCAAATTTAATCAAAATCGGTTAATAATTGCGACCGGAATCCTGCGAACAACAAATACATGGACGGACGGACCACAAGGGCTAGATCAACTCAGGAGGTGATTCTGAGTCGATCGGTATATATGTATTTTAATTTCCATTAAGTTAGCATAGAAAAATATTTTAGTTCATTCGTACTAAGAAGTATTCAACCTTTCAATTAAGCCAACTGCCTAAACATTTGAGAATAACAATTCGAAAATTACCAAGAAGTATTTATTTTTGTCATTACAAATAAGTCATTATAACTCACCGCAATGTAATGCAACGTGTAATGACTGCTTTACTCCTGGTAATGCCAATTCTAATGAGATGTGGTTGCCTAGCTTTTGCTGGGTATATATATTATTTATCGTCAAATTAGCATTTCTACAGTCGTGAATGTGCGTAAATTCTTCACAAAATTTTTCGTGCATTTGTAACAATTCTCTGTCGCGAGTGTGAGCGTCCAGAACAATTTTCGTGCGTGAGTTTTGGAAAATAAATTCCTTCGTGAGTGTGCGTGAGCAAAAAATTTCTTTCGTGAGTGTGAGCGGCTCGAATATTTTTCATGCGTGAGCGTGCGTGAGCAAAAATTTTCTTTCGTGAGTGTGCGTGAGCGTGAATGCCTCGAATTTTTTTCGTGCGTGAGTGTGCGTGAGTATAATTTTTCTATCGTGAGTGTGCGTGAGCGTGATTATTTAAAATAAATTCATTCGTGAGTGTTCGTGAGTGTGAGCGGTTCGAAAATTTTTCGTGCGTGAGTGTGCGTGAGTAAGATTTTTCCGTCGTGAGTGTGCGTGAGCGTGAGTAAAATATTACTCACGTGCACACCTCTAGTTCATGGTGGTGGGTATTTAAGATTCGGCCCGGCCGAACTTAGTGCTGTATATACTTGTTATACCCACCACCATAGAATGGTGACGGGGGTATAATAAGTTTGTCATTCCGTTTGTAACGCATCGAAATATCGATTTCCGACTATATAAAGTATATATATTCTTGATCAGGGAGAAATTCTAAGACGATATAACGATGTCCGTCTGTCCGTCTGTCTGTCTGTCTGTCTGTCTGTCTGTCTGTTGTAATCACGCTGCAGACTTCAATAATGAAGCAATCGTGCTGAAATTTTGCACAAGCTCGTCTTTTGTCTGCAGGCAGGTCAAGTTCGAAGATGGGCTATATCGGTCCAGGTTTTGATATAGTCCCCATATAAACCGACCTCCCGATTTGGGGTCTTGGGCTTATAGAAATCGTAGTTTTTATCCAATTTGCCTGAAATTTGAAATCTGGAGGTATTTTATGACCATAAAGAGATGTGCCAAAAATGGTGAGTATCGGTCCACGTTTTAGTATAGCCCCCATATAGACCGATCTCCCGATTTTACTTCTTGGGCTTATAGAAAGCGCAGTTTTAATTCAATTTACCTGAAATTTGAAATCTAGAGGTATTGTAGGACCACAAATACGTGTGCCAAAAATTGTGAGTATCGGTCCATATTTTGGTATAGCCCCCATATAGACCGATCTCCCGATTTTACTTCTTGGGCTTATAGAAAACGCAGTTTTTATTCAATTTACCTGAAATTGGAAATCTAGAGGTATTGTAGGACCACAAATACGTGTGCCAAAAATTGTGAGTATCGGTCCATATTTTGGTATAGCCCCCATATATACCGATCTCCCGATTTTACTTCTTGGGCTTATAGAAACCGCAGTTTTTATTCAATTTACCTGAAATTGGAAATCTAGAGGTATTGTAGGACCACAAATATGTGTGCCAAAAATTGTGAGTATCGGTCCATATTTTGGTATAGCCCCCATATAGACCGATCTCCCGATTTTGGGTCTTGGGCTTATAGAAACCGCAGTTTTTATTCAATTTACCTGAAATTGGAAATCTAGAGGTATTGTAGGACCACAAATACGTGTGCCAAAAATTGTGAGTATCGGTCCATATTATGGTATAGCCCCCATATAGACCGATCTCCCGATTTGGGGTCTTGGGCTTATAGAAACCGCAGTTTTTATTCAATTTATCTGAAATTGGAAATCTAGAGGTATTGTAGGACCACAAATATGTGTGCCAAAAATTGTGAGTATCGGTCCATATTTTGGTATAGCCCCCATATAGACCGATCTCCCGATTTTACTTCTTGGGCTTATAGAAACCGCAGTTTTTTTTCAATTTACCTGAAATTGGAAATCTAGAGGTATTGTAGGACCACAAATACGTGTGCCAAAAATTGTGAGTATCGGTCCATATTATGGTATAGCCCCCATATAGACCGATCTCCCGATTTGGGGTCTTGGGCTTATAGAAACCGTAGTTTTTATCCAATTTGTCTGAAATTGGAAATCTAGAGGTATTTTAGGACCATAAAGAGGTGTGCCGAAAATGGTGAGTATCGATCCATATTTTGGTATAGCCCCCATATAGACCGATTCCCCAATTTTACTTCTTGGGCTTCTAGAATCCGAAGTTTTTATCCTATTTGCCTGAAATTGGAAATCTAGAGGTATTTTCGGGTCACAAAGAGGTGTGCCGAAAATGGCGAGTATCGGTCCATATTTTAGTATAGCCCCCATAAGAACGATCTCCCGATTTAACTCCTTGGGTTTCTAGAAACCGTAGTTTTTATCTGATATGCCTGAAATTGTAAATATTCTGGTATTTTAGGCTCACAAAAACGTGTATCGGATTAAGTTTTTATCGGTCCACTTGGTAATGCCTCCATATAGACCGACTTCACTTCTTGAGGGTGTAGAAGGCGCACTGATCATGAAAATTGCTTGAAACTCAATGTAAAAGTTCCAGATTTTACTTCTACAGATTTAAGATTTCAAATCAAGACGTTATTTTATAATTTTCTTGCACACTTACAAGAGATGTTAATGATTCCTCTAAACCTCGAACAAAAATGGTTCTTATAAATCCAGAATCTGATATAGTCCTCATAGGTGAAATCTTTAAATTTACTTCGGGTTGTGTCCTCAAGTCCTCAAGCCCTCCTGAAATTTCAAAGGAAACCCTAATATTTGGTTCATGGTGGTGGGTATTTAAGATTCGGCCCGGCCGAACTTACTGCTGTATATACCACCATAAAATGGTGACGGGGGTATAATAAGTTTGTCATTCCGTTTGTAACGCATCGAAATATCGATTTCCGACTATATAAAGTATATATATTCTTGATCAGGGAGAAATTCTAAGACGATATAAGCATGTCCGTCTGTCCGTCTGTCTGTCTGTCTGTCTGTCTGTCTGTCTGTTGTAATCACGCTACAGCCTTCAATAATGGCGCTATCGTCCCGAAATTTGGCACAGATTAGTTTTTTGTTTGCAGGCAGGTCAAGTTCGAAGATGGGCTATATCGGTCCAAGTTTTGATATAGTCCCCATATAAACCGACCTCTCGATTTGGGGTCTTGGGCCTATAAAAACCGTAGTTTTTATCAGATTTGCCTGAAATTGGAAATCTAGAGGTATTTTGGGACCATAAAGAGGTGTGTCGAAAATGGTCCGTATCGGTCCATGTTTTAGTATAGCCCCCATATAGACCGATCTCCCGATTTTTCTTCTTAGGCGTCTAGAAACAGTATTTTCTATCCGATTTGTCTGAAATTGAAAATCTAGAGGTATTTTAGGACCATAAGGAGGTGTGTCGAAAATCGTTCGTATCGGTCCATGTTTTGATATAGCCCCCATATAGACCGATCTCCCGATTTTGCTTCTTGGGCGTCTAGAAACTATATTTACCATCCGATTTGCCTGAAATTGAAAATCTAGAGGTATTGTGGGACTATAAAGAGGTGTGTCGAAAATGGTCCATATCGGTCCATGTTTTGGTATAGCCCCCATATAGACCGATCTCCCGATTTTGCTTCTTACGCGTCTAGAAACAGTATTTTCTATCCGATTTGTATAAAATTGAAAATCTAAAGGTATTTTGGGACCATAAAGAGGTGTGTCGAAAATGGTCCGCATCGGTCCATGTTTTGATATAGCCCCCCATATAAACCAACCTCCCGATTTGGAGTCTTGGGCCTATAAAAACCGTAGTTTTTATCCAATTTGCCTGAAATTGGAAATATAAATTTATTTGAGAACCATAAAAAGGTGTGCCGAAAATGGTGCTCATCGGTCCATGTTTTGGTATAGCCCCCATATAGACCGATATCCCGATTTTGCTTTTAGGGCTTCTAGAAACTATATTTACCATCCGATTTGCCTGAAATTGGAAATCTAGAGGTATTTGAGGACCATAAAAAGGTGTGCCGAAAATGGTGCTCATCGGTCCATGTTTTGATATAGCCCCCATAGAGACTGATATCCCGATTTTGCTTCTTGGGCTTCTAGAAACTATATTTACCATCCGCTTTGCCTGAAATTCTTGAACTATAATAAACTGTATTTATTACGTGATTTGCCTGAAATTCGAAATCTAGAGGTATTTTTAGATTACAAATAAGAGTGCCGAAATTGAGGTATATCGGTCCATATTTTGGTATAACCCCCATATAGACTGATCTCTCGATTTTTACTTCTTGGGCGTCTAGAGACTATATTTTCTTGCCGATTTGTTTGAAATTGAAAATCTGGAGATATTTTAAGATCACAAATATGTGAGTAGCAAATGGTGCCTATCGGTCCATGTTTTGGTATAGCCCCCATATACACCGATCTCCCGGCTTTATTTCTTGGGCTTCTAGAATCCGTATGTTTTATCCGATTTGCTGGAAATTAGTAATCTATAATAAAATTTTAGACAAACGAAATTTCTTTTTCTTATTAAGTGTTTTCGTTTATTCAACGATTGTCTCTAAAATTTGTGTCAAAAGAAAACTTTGCTTGTCTAAAATTACGTTTCTCAAAAAAGAATACATTTCTTTCAGGGTATAGCAGACGCACTGATCATGAAAATTGCTTCAAACTGAAAGTAAAAGTTCCAGATTTTACTCATTGTATTTAAATAAATGCGGAAAAATCTACAGATTTAAGATTTTAAATCCAGGCGTAATTTCAACATATACACGATATGTTTATATTTTCTCTAAAACTCTAACAAAATTGGTTCTCATAAATAAAGAATTTTATCTGGTCTTCATAGGTAGAATCTTTAAAGTTTGTCTTCGGGCGCTGGCTCGTTTGGGAGAAGATTTGTCATCAAACCCCCTACAATTCTATATATTATCAAGTAACCCACTACGACGAAGAGTTTTCATAGTAAACTATTATACTTGATTCATGGTGGTGGGTATTTAAAATTCGGCCCGGCCGAATTTACTGCTGTATATACTTTTTTAATTTTAATTTTTTCTCCAAGTACCTAAGTAGCTAGATATTCCCGTTTGTAGCAAAAGTAAAAACCAAACGACAATCCTTTTGAATGTTTTGAGAAGAGCTCATCTTCAATGAATTGGTATTTAATTTAAGTGGCCACTTTTAGGATGACTATTGCCGCCATCGTAGTAAAGGTATCGAAATGATGCGACTATAATGTTGGTGGTGGACAAAAAAACAAAAAAAAAAAAAAACAATTTTTGCTTCTTTTTTGAATTTCTGATTTCACTTACCTATCTTTACGAATTTCCCCCTCTCATTGTATGAACACTATGAATTGAGGAACCAAAATAGGTTTTTTTCTTCTCAATTGCTGATGCTTTCATTTATATCTGCTATAAGCACGACATTATTGTGTATTTTGATTGCCATTGTTTTGTTTTGAATCCCCTACATTTTGGGGAAATCGTGTATAGTTAGGTATTGCTGAGAGCGAAATAACTTTTAAAAGTGATCCCTTATTTTTGCAACAATAATTTCTGTAATTTTAAGGAAACTAAATTTACACTATATTCTTTCCAAATTAAGAAATTTTGTGATTTCTGTTTTGTACATTCCAATGGGAAATTACTCTATGACCAAATCGAATAGAAATAGTCAACAAAAATATATAGGCAAACATAGGGAGCTATATATAAATCTCATTCGATTTTCTTCCAAATTCAACAGTGTTTGTCTTCTATTAAAGTGTGTTAAGAAAAGTGACGAAGAGGTAAACGGACAGTTGAACAACCAGTACTAAATCGCTTACCATATAGGATATTAAAATTAATTACAATTATGTTATACCACACAGGGTATAACGAAGTCGACTTTCCTTCCTTACTTCAATAGGTTACATAAAATTTCATTTCTACTTGTTCAAGCTAATTTTTTCCTTAAGCAAAAGTAATCCCATGCGGAGGATGACCTGTTTTAATACAATTGTTATGGTTTTTATGTTTTACCTCTCCAAAAGAATACAGAAACTCTGACAATTGTCAATGGAACAGTGTAGAGTATTATTGTAAATAGCTATAGCACTGGCTAATGTTTGAGGACTTTTATTTCTTTTTTGAGAATTAAACAAACAAAACCAACAATCAGTTAATGGGGTGTGTCACTATGACAACTGCTCGGTTTTAGTATAGCAATTTTTGTAGCGACGTTAAAGCATCACATGTATGTATTTCTAAATATTTCGTTTTATGAGTTAATATAATATATACATATAAAAATATGTAGTTGTTTTACTCTTCTCCTCTAATCAAGGTTGAGGTTAAACCACTAAAATATCAAACCCAAAAAAAATTGTTGATTACACACAAATATATACAACAACAAAAGGTCTAGAAATATTTAATAATGAATAAAGTATAATTATGATTAGCAAAAAAAAAAAAATAAATAAATCGTTTTTGTTTTATATGTATGGTAGATAATTAATTAATAATAGACTACAAAAACAACAGACCATAATTGAAGTATTAGCTTTACTATATGCAATGCGGCATAATTTCTGATAAGCACCACGAGTCCATCATCCCATATTTGTGGACGACTTCTTTGTTTTTTTTTATGACTTAAAGCAACAATAAAAATGCCAGGCACAGCAATCACATATTGAACTGAATTTAATGCGAAAATATCATCGTCAACTTTGTTGTTATCAATCAAATAAAAAAATTGTTTGTGTTGTGATCACCATCATCATCATCGTCGTCATTGCGGTTTTGTGTCCATCATAAGTCAAGAGGCGTAATACTATGGTATAATTGATAATATTTGAGTGACATGTGCCATCATCATCATCATCGCCACCATTATTGGTGTTGATGATGGCAGCCCATCAAGTAAGCTGTTTTTTTAGGGCTCTTAATGCGAACACGACGATTAATATGTAATTACGCTACTATTTTTAACTTCAATTTATAATATATTTTTGCAAAAACAAAAGGACACTGGAAAAAACTCTATCGCCATAATCTATAACTATAACTATGATAAACTGATTTTTATTAATAAAATTTTTATGACTAAATTTTATTTTTTCTCTATTTTCTCTTATCACACAAAAAAACAGTTTTTGTCTTCAATCACGAAATTAATTGATCCAATTAATTTTTAATTGAAATGTCTTCAATAACAGAAATGATAGTATCAATTTACAAATTAATTTATCCAATTAAAAATTTAGCTGATATTATTAATTTTTGTGATTGATTTTTGTTTCAATTAAAACATTTGTTGAATCAATTAAATTTTTAATTGAATATTTTTTAAAACTCAATTATTTAATTGGAAAAGTGTTCTTGATTTTTTTTTCTCTGTACGCAGAAAAATATCAATAATTTTTTATACCCTCCACCATAGGATGGTGGAGGGTATCAGATCGACTCAGAATTTCATAGGATGGTGAAATTCTGAGTCGATCTGAGCATGTCCGTCCGTCTGTTGAAATCACGCTAACTTCCGAACGAAACAAGCTATTAACTTGAAACTTGGCACAAGTAGTTGTTATTGATGTAGGTCGGATGGTATTGTAAATGAGCCATATCGGTCCACTTTTACGTATAGCCCCCATATAAACGGACCCCCAAATTTGGCTTGCAGACCCTCTAAGAGAAGCAAATTTCATCCGATCCGGCTGAAATTTGGTACATGGTGTCAGCATATGATCTCTAACAACCATGCAAAAATTGGTCCACATCGGTTCATAATTATATATAGCCCCCATATAAACCGATCCCCCGATTTGGCTTGCGGAGCCTCTAAGAGAAGCAAATTTCATCCGATCCGGCTGAAATTTGGTACGTGGTGTTGGTATATGTTCTCTAACAACCATGCAAAAATTGGTCCACATCGGTCCATAATTGTATATAGCCCCCATATAAACCGATCCCCCAATTTGACTTGCGGAGCCTCTAAGAGAAGCAAATTTCATCCGATCCAGCTGAAATTTGGTACATGGTGTAAGTATATGGTCTCTAACAACCATGCAAAAATTGGTCCACATCGGTCCATAATTCTATATATACCCCCATATAAACCGATCACCAGATTTGACCTTCGAAGACCAAAATTCATCTGATTCAGTTGAAATTTGGTACGTGGTGTTAGTATATGGTCCCAAATACCCATGCAAAAATTGTTCGAAATCGGTCCATAATTATATATAGCCCCCATATAAACCGATCCCCAGATTTGACCTCCGGAGCCCCTTGGAAGAGCAAAATTCATCCGATTCGGTTGAAATTTAGTACGTGATGTTAGTATATGGTATCCAACAACCATGCAGGAATTGGTTCATATCAGTCCATAATTATATATAGCCCCCATATAAACCGATCCCGAGATTTGGTTTTGGAGCCTCTTGGAGGAGCAAATTTCATCCGAGTGAGTTGAAATTTGGTACATAGTGCTAGTATATGGCCGTTAACAGCCATGCCTAACTAGGTCCATATCGGTCTATAGTTATATATAGCCCTCAGATAAATCGATCCCCAATCACACAAAAATTGGTCCATATCAAGTGCATAATTCTATATAGCCCCCATATAAGCGACCCCCGTATTTCAATTCTGCCTCTTTACGTACCGTGCAAAAAGTCCATATCGATTCGTAATTATTTGTAGACTTAACTATACATAACTTTTTTGACTAATATATACCACGTATGGACTAACTCACAATTTAGAAAACGATGTTAAGAAGTTTTAAGATACCACAACCCAAGTAATTCGAATGACAGTCTTTCGTAGAAGTTTCTACGCAATCCATGGTGGAGGGTACATAAGATTCGGCCTGGCCGAACTTACGGCCATATATACTTCTTTTTAATTAAAATGTTAATTATGTTTCAAAAACTAAAAATATTAATTGGTTCAATTAATCCCCTAGTAGAGGTCGACCGAAGCATCGGCTTCGGTATTCGGCCAAAAATCGATAATCGGCCACGTATCGGCCTTCGGCGTCAAGAGGCCGATTAACCGAAGCCGAAGCTTTTTGAATAATTTATTTCATATTGAATTGTGCCAATGATCAATTTGTTTCAGTTAAAACACCCAGTACAAATAAAACGTAAAAAATCCCTTTTTGTCATTATAATATCAAACTACTGGACTGAACTACCTTTTATTGTTGTATTTATGCATTTGTTGAAAAAAATTATTCTAATATTGAACTAAAAACACACCAAATTTCCTTAATTACCAATTTGAGGAAAATAATCGGCTTCGGCTATGGCCTTTTTTTGCCGAACATCGGCTTCGGCTTCGACCAAAAAAACCCGCTTCGGTCGAGCTCTATTGTTCAGCAAAAAAAAAGCGTCGCCAAAAAAGCGGTTAAAATGTTCTTGGATGCGTAAGTGGTGCAAAATTGGGGCAGAAGCGATGAATTTAACATGGGCTTGTCATAGGTTAGGTTAGGTGGCAGCCCGATGTATCAGGCTCACTTAGAGTATTCAGTCCATTGTGATACCACATTGGTGAACTTCTCTCTTATCACTGAGTGCTGCCCGATTCCATGTTAAGCTCAATGACAAGGGACCTACTTTTTATAGCCGAGTCCGAACGGCGTTCCACATTACAGTGAAACCACTTAGAGAAGTTTTGAAATCCTCAGATGTCACCAGCAATACTGAGGTGAGATAATCCACCGCTGAAAAACTTTTTGGTGTTCGGTCGAAACAGGAATCGAACCCACGACCTTGTGTATGCTAGGCGGGCATGCTAACCATTGCACCACGGTGGGTTTGACATAGGAAGGATGTCCACCATTTCAACAGCTGTTGCACTGAATTTGCATCACTTCTGTAGGTCTGATCCGAATTCAGTGTTTTGAATGTGAATTAAAAATTTTGTGATATTTTGCTAAATAAATAATTTATTTAATTTTTTATGTATTCAACGCTTGTCTGAAACGTTTGACTTCAAAAAATTCGCAATTTTTCTATTGCATTTTTTTCAACAAAATTTTAACAATTTGTACCATTTTATTAATTCTTACTCAGTTTTTAGCTTATTTGAAAAAAAAAGTTCCTTAATCTAAAATTGTCCATTAAGCTCGAATAATAATTGTAAAATTAAAGATATCATGCATTTGGACGTTAATTGCCTGTTTCGGTATCAGGCTAACATGAAAAGTAATAAAAAAAAGTTAAAAAGACCCATTAAAATTATGAAAAAGTCGAGTTATAAAAAATTGCATGAAAAGAACTTCCTCTGTAGAATTAAATTTTTAATTGTCATTGATTGATACTGTCATTGCAGAAAATTACAAATTTAAATTAAATTAAAAATTAATTAGATCAAAACGAAAATATTTTTTTTTCCGTGATATAATATTTCATAATTTTTTGGAACTTTTTACTTACACAAGTAAGATTTTCTAATCTCCCAAGATGTGTGAACTAAAAATTATTAGAATTGTTGCTACGCTACGATACGTTAAACGTTCTCCACTAATTCTCTAATAAGTGATAATGCAATGAAAAACATTCCATCATCAGCTGATCATGTGTTTGTATGGAAACAAACCATAACCATATTTACCCAACGCCAATTGACATATTTTCCAGTCTGAATGGAATTTTTTCAAGATTTCAAATATTATAGAAGCGCTATATGGCGATGTATATGCTTCCTCAGCAATTGTTATAAAGGTAACAGTAGAGTGTATATAAAAATGATTATCACTTTATTTGTTTAGTTTGCTTGCTAATTATTAACACAAGCTGGGCAAATAATATAAGAAAAAAAAACATGCACTGTTAAAGCAGTTCATTGTATTAACACCGTAATCTAAATGTGTGATATAGAAGAACGACTTCACATATAAATTTATATATTAAAATACTGCATACTCGATCATTTAGAATATTGTGAGGGTCATGAGGAGGTAAATAAAAATAAGGGGGGGAAATATATGAAATTTTACAAATTTGGTGTTATAAACGCCTACTGAGATGATATGAACTGAATCGTTAACGTTACAATACGTTACATTAACTGTATTAAATGCTTGTGAGAGGAAGTCAATGATAAAGTCTACGGGACATCGACTATAAAGTGTTTGCTATTATTATTATTATTTTTTTGTGCGATTTTTAAATTTTGATAGTGATTCTTTTTATTTTTAAAAAGTTGCTTCAAATTCGGTCTAAGGTGTTTATTACAATAATTTCCATGAACTAAACTAAAGTGAAATTGACTGCTCCTTTTTTCGAGTATGGCAAATATAGGGATTACTGTCGCTATTTTTTGTGCGATTTTTAAATTTGAAAGTGATTCTTTTTATTTTTAAAAAGTTGCTTCAAATTCGGTCTATGGTGTTTATTACATCTCCTTTAAAAGAAATTTTAAAATGTTGACAGTTAATAATTTTTAATAAATCATTTTCAAAAAGATAGCAAGATTTATTATAAAAACAAAAGATCAATATTTGTATGGACTGGACTTAATTCTTATCATTTTTCACTTAATATTATATTTATAGTTACGATCGTAATTAAAGTGCATTAAGGCTTTATATTATCAGTAATATATACTCTTTTTGTTTGTAATAGTGATGATAAATACAATTAAAATGAAAAAATAGACCCACCAGTAAAAAAATGTACGATAGTTGTCTTTTTCTTCTTCTTATTTTTAAGAAGAAAAAAATAAATTTACAAAAATGATTTTAGACCCATACGAAGTTAATTAAAATAAACAAACAATTATTAAAACGAAGGAAACTTTCGCATACACCGAAAAATTTTTTTTTATTCAATCACGAAATCATCAATTAAGATCCAATTATTTTTTTTTTTTAATTGAAATGTCTTCATTCACAGAAATTATAGTATCAAGTTAAAAATTAATTGAAAGTCAATTAAACAATTAATTGATACAAATAAAAAATTTTTTAGACCCATACCAAGTTAATTAAAATAAACAAATAATTATTAAAACGAAGGAAACTTTGGCATACACCGAAAAACAATTTTCTGATTCAATCACGAAATTAAGTGAGCCAATTAATTTTTTTAATTGAAATGTCTTCATTCACAGAAATGATAGTATCAAGTTACAAATTAATTGAAAGTCTATTAAAAAATTAATTGATACAATTAAAAAATTAATTAATTTTTGTGATTGATTTTTGTTTCAATTAAAAAATTTGTTAAATCAATTAAATGTTTAATTGAATTTTTTTTAAAACCCTATTAAGTCCTTCATTGAAAAAATATTCGTAAAATTGTTTTCTGTGTATTAGGGAAATTTGAACCAAAACATAATAATTTCCATAAACTAAAGTTAAATTGACTGCTCCTTTTTTTTGAGTCACACAAAATTTTTTTCTTGATTCAATCACGAAATTAATTAATTCAATTATTTTTTAATTGAAATGTCTTCAAAGAGGAAAATGATAGTATCAATCACAGTTTTCATTGAGCATAAAAAATACTTGATTAAAAAATTAATTGATTTCATTACCAAATTTCAATTAATAATTTAATTGAAAATTTTATTGATGTTGATTAACATCAATTAATTGTTTAATTAAAAACGTAACTATTTTCAATTACTTTCTGAATTGACTTTGTGTTTTTAGTTGAACAATTGATTGTTTGAAATACATTTTTAATTTCTATCTTGATTAAAAATTTATTTCTATCTTGATTAAAAAATTAATTGTATCAATTAATTTATAAATTGAAAAAATTTTCAACTTCAACCAACTTCCCAGCAAAACAATTGGAAGTTGTTCCAAAGACACAACTTTAAAAAACACTTCCAAAAATGTCCTCCCAAAGATGTTATTTTAATAAAATTTTTTATAACATGCTTTTTTCATATTTTTAATGGGTAATTTTAACTTTTTTTTTTTGTTTCAGATAGCTTAAAAACAGAGTAAGAATTAATAAAATGATACAAATTATTTACATTTTGTCGAAGAAAAAATGCTAAATCAAATTTACAAAAAGAGCAAATTTTTGAAAATATTTTAGGTGAAACGTTTCAGACAAGCATTAGAATGCATTAAAAATCATAAAAAATATAAAAATTATTTATTTTACAAAATTTTTTAATTTACATCAAAAACACTGAATTCGAATTACACCTTAGGTTAGGTTAGGTGGCAGCCCGATGTATCAGGCTCACTTAGACTATTCAGTCCATTGTGATACCGCATTTGCGAACTCTCTTATCACTGAGAGCTGCCCAATTCCATGTTAAGCTCAATGACATGGGACCTCCTTTTTATAGCCGAGTCCGAACGGCGTTCCACGTTGCCGTGAAACCATTTAGAGAAGCTTTGAAACCCTCAGAAATTTCACCAGCATTACTGAGGTGGGATAATCCACCGCTGAAAAACTTTTTGGTGTTCGGTCGAAGCAGGAATCCACCACCTTGTGTATGCAAGGCGGCTAACCATTGCACCACGGTGGCTCCCTTACACCTTAAGAAGTGAGGCAAATTCAGTGCAACGACTGTTGAAATGGTGGACTATCCGTCCATGTTAAATTCATCGCTTCTGTGCTAATTTTGCACCACTTCCGGATCCAAAAAGTACATTTTCACTACCTTGGCGACGTTTTTTTTCGGGGTTTTTATTTGGAAATATTCGATACAAGAGATTTAAAAAAATACTTTTTGACTTAATAAACAAATTTGGTTAGCCGATTTTTATTCAAATTTCCATCCAAAAAATGTAGCAGTCGTAAGTAAGCCTATATATTCCCAATAGTAACCATCATACGATAACAAAAATCTTAAAATCATTGTGCAAAATTTTAGCGTCTTAAACAAATTAAAAATCATTGCCTATATTTTATTAATTAATAAGTTATAGTTATAAAACTATACTGATTAAAGAAATCATAGATTTTGGTCTTTGCATCTTATATTTTGTGCAAAAAAAAAAAACAAAGACAATATAGAAAAGTGCAAAGTTTACAACCATTGTTTCAGTAGGATGCCCATTAACGATGGAATCTACGAAAATATTGTATAACAAAGAAACAGTAAAGGAAATTTATTTCGAAACTGAAAAGAAAAATTGTAAGAATTTCATTTCAGCCATAAGGAAATAATTTAAAATCTTTAATAAAGATGCTCAATTAAAAATAAAAAAAAATTGCTTATTTATTATTCCGAAATAACGTAATTTGTATTATATTATAAGGAGATGTAATCCAACGAATCAATAGCGATATATATTATAACGATTAATAAGAAGGAAATCAAGAGGTTGTTATTGTTAATTTATATGGCTTGATTCCTAGAAAATGGAATTTTACGTAAAGTCATAATGCTACGCTTTATCTATTATAATTGATTCAAATCAGAATGAGATTTTGAGATAGTCGTTCACTATTTTAGCCTTTTTATATAAAGTATTTTTCAGGCCAAAAATAAAAAAATAAGAAAAAAGCCTTTTTATATAAAAGATTAGTTTTTTTTTTCAGGATTATGATGGAATTTTTGATTTTAACTGGAATTTTTTGATTTTATGAGGACTATAACGAATTAGGCTTTTTTCGTTCTTCTTATGCCTAATTTAGATGAATGATATGAACAAATTAAATTTTTCATATAAAATTCTAGATTTTTTGGTATTTAGATGGAATTTTTAATTTTTTGAAATAATCATGAATTAAGCTACTTTGCGTTCTAGAAGATATGAAAAAATAGAGTTTTCGTGTATAATTTTTTTTTTCAGCATTTGGTTAGAATTTTGAATTTTCTTGGGTGATTTGGATGGAATTTTTAATTTTCTTGGGTGATTTGGATGGAATTTTTTAATTTTCTTGGATGATCACAAATTAATCACTTTTTTGTTAAAATGTGCATAATTTGAGAGATATAATGTATTATCTTTCCAAGAGTTTTAGGAAAAAACTGACGTATTGATTGGAAATCAAATTCCTAGAACTATGGTACACCCTCAAAAAAATCGCTTCTGTAACATATACCCCAAACACATATATATTTTCAGGATTAGTGCAAACAAAATATTTGTATTGTTATTTGTATTGTTCAAACATATCATGGCATACACTGGTAG